>NC_056737.1:78158923-78458923 GCF_019279795.1 Protopterus annectens | reverse complement strand
GGGACAAGAGTTCTTCCTGCAGGCGATAGTTTAGTAATTGGGGGGGATTCAGTAATCCTCCATGTAAGACTAACTAAGTCTTACTCGGAAACGGCCGCCTAAGAGTATGACGTCAGCGCGCCATGCATATTCATGAGGGCGCACTGACTCAACTCTAAGGCTAACACGGAACGTGTAGGAATGCAGGGGGCATGTCAGACTGCCGAGTAGTCCAAATATCCACGCCCCTGCAAGTGCCTAAATCTGCAAATGTCAGCAGATATGAGTGAGTCCACTCAAATGTGTATACCCCGAACACTACACTTCCCCCACATTCAAAACCCCTGTACAAATGAAATAAAATGTAAAACAATTTTTTTTTTATTATTCCTGAAATAGCTGCCCGTATTTGTGCATGTGTGCGGGGGTGTGCCCACTGCTTAGCTACAGTAAGCAGTTTAGACATCGAAGAGGATAATAAACTACTAATATGCAAATTAAGCCAAATAGTAATAGTGTAGTGGTAGAGCCTTTGTACAAAGAGGAGGCATTCCCGGTTCAGGTCCCACCACTCCCCTTTCCATTTTCAGTAAGAAATCTGTGCATAAAAATAATTCCTGACATTTACCTTTTAAATTTTATTAAAATGCATTGAAATGGCCTCTGTAGTAGTGAACGATATTTTAAATATATATAAGAAGGTGAAACGGTCATGCATACTAATGAATGCATAAGTAACCTATCTTAAGCAATGTGAAGCACTGCTAAGCAACGTTTACCAGTATTAGGCACATTTAAGAATAATTGCCCATAGCTTGGCACTGCTTTAACTAGCGCGTGGAGCTGTGCACAGCGCCAACTAGCACAACATCGGGCAACGTAGAGCAACATAGAGCAACGTTGGGCAAAGTAGAGCAAAGTCAGCTAAACATAGCCACACCTCCTAGCTGGTCAGGCCAGTAGTAAAATAAAAACCAATGACAGGCTTCGAACCCGGGATACTGTGCATTATAATCAAAGTACAGAACCACTAAGCCATGACAGCTTTTGCTGTTCATGCACTGTCAACATACATATACATATTAATGAAAGTTTACTCAGTGCTAAGCAGGTGTGGACTCAGCTGACAATTTTCAAAACCGGCCAATCACAAATAAGTGCGGGAAATGAGCCATATTTATGCCCCATAGGCAGGAATAATTGCCATAACTGGTTGTAGCTCCCATCTGCAGTTAGAATGGCCGGTGCTGGAGAGGGCTCTCATTTTCGAGCGCAACGGTGGGGCATTGAGGAGTCAAAACTGATGGTTTGGCTCCTTGTTCATCATCATGATGCAAGACTCCTGCAGGGCCAGTTCCAAGGCACGGAGTACAAAGCGGAAGCTTGGAACCATCTAGCACATGATCTCACCAGTGCCACAGGCATCCCTCGGACTGGTGAGCAGGTCAGACACCACCATGCAGACCTGAAGAGATGGAAGCAGGAACAACTGAACCAATGGATACAGGAGGCCCGTGGAAATGACAATGACACACTACTAAGTAGGTAGCCATGGAATGGAGTATGTAAGAATAGCTATTGTAGTCTATATAATGGACAGGTATGTCTCAATATCCCTTCATTTACTTCACAGCTGCAGGTATCCGTGCTGCGAATCAGCAAGCCTATGCAGATATGCTGCTAAGGCTGCGCCACCAGGCATATTAGTAATTATTCTGCATGTATTGTTATACAAAATAAGTGAGAGAGCCTGAAAAAAAGTGTTGTAGCCCAATAATAAAGGCATAAAATGGCCTGAATAATTTCTCTGCATGTACTGTTATATAAAATAAGTGAGAGAGCCTGAAAAAGAGTGTTGCAACCCATTAATAAAGGTAAAATAAGTCCTGAATAATTTCTCTGCATGTACTGTTATATAAAATAAGTGAGAGAGCCTGAAAAAGAGTGTTGTAACCCATTAATAAAGGTATAATACGTCTTGAATAAGTCTTCTGCATGCACTGTAATATCAAATAAATGAGAGAGCCTCTAGAAAAGTGTGTAATGTAATTAATAAAGGTATAATTCCTGGAGTGTGTCCGTGTCACTTACTTCAAAATGTTGTTGTACTCTTGCATTATATAAATAGTACTGTTGTATTAAGCGCTGTCAACACACAGTTGGGCAGGCCCCATATAAAGTGGATGAAGGGAGTGCCAGTAGCTGTGAAGCATATATACAGTCCTCAACTGTTGGTTAATGGCTGGCATGCATAGGTAAATCTGGCACATGAGTAGCTTGTTAATGTGTTCCCCAGAAATGTGAGTGTGCTGCTAGAAATGTAGGGGGCTGTAGAAATATAACTGATAATGTCCCATGAACACATCCAGATATGTAGATATATAAATATAAATAAAATATATAAATACATAGCAGTAACATCTGCATTCTGGACAGTTAGTATGTCAGATACAGGTCAGCTATATAAGGAACTAGCCAAACCCATTACACAACTTAATGCACGTTGCCTAGTGTAATAATACATGTAGGGGATACGCACCTGCAGTCAATAGGAATGTAGTGTAAACTATAAGTACATATAAGATGTTAATGGAGGTATCTTTTTTACACCCTACTGTATGTGCATAAACAATGCAATTCCACACCTCAATGGGTATGTGTAATCTCAAAACATTTGTTGGGACATATGTCCTATTGTTTTATAAATATCTGCATTTACTTTGATGCATGTGCCCTGTTCAAACACTACAATCTTGGCGGCCTGTTACCACCAATCAATCTTGCATGCTGTTGGAATGTCCACTGTTGTTCTATATAGGCATGTGTTATGCTTGCTGTTCAACTGTTGGAACTCTGGTGTGTTGGGTTAATGGGAATATTACTGCATGCTGTTACAACTAATTTGGAATACTGTTGGCTGTTACCAACCCATAATGTCATTAAATCCTCCTAAACATAGAACGTATGTGAAGGCCAGTCCCAGTGGACCCATCTGTCCGACCTCAGCTGGCAATGGCACCTGACATCAGCAGGTCCAGTGCCCAGCCCGGGACCTCCTCCTCCATTGGCTCTGTGCCACCTTTGGGTGGAAGCGCTGCAGGGGATGGGGCTCATCCCCCGTGCAAGCGTGGCCAGAGGAGGGCCATCTATCACCCTCCGAACAGTCCGGGCTGTGGTGCGTAGGGAGAACCAGCATTCAGTCACTGATCCACTACGCCAGCTCGAGGCGAGAGTGGCGCAACTCATGGGTGAGCCTGCCCCTCCTATGCAGCCCCCAGCACAGCCACCCTCTGGGCTGTGAAGGTGCAGTGGTGACTGCCCATGGGTGGGGATGTCAGTTCCACTGTTGCCATCTGTGGGCTCATGGGCTTGCGATTTCCAAACATCCTTTGGTGTTCACCCCCCCCCATGTGTCATATTCCGCCCTTGTATGTGTCTTGTTTGTCTTGTCTGTTTACCTCCCCAACCTACCTCCCCAAATATACCAACTTTCCCTACTCCACATTCCACTCTCACCTGTAAAAAAAAAAATGGGCAATCTGCTCCCACAAAAAAATTAAGCTCCATACATAGCTGCCCATTTTGCACAAATGTCCGCTGGACACAGAAACTGTAATTTAATTGGCAGTACAACATACTTCGTTGCCCCCACCCCTCTCTCAGGGGTGGGAGGTTTCAAATTTCCCTCCAAATTACTAGTATATGCACAGCTGTTGCTGTTAAAGAAATGGGCAGCTATGGTCCTTCCCTACACCCGTCCTGCACATCCCGAGCTGTTTTCCCTACTGTCTTATCCTCTTTGTGCCCCTTTTTCAATACTTTCCTATCACCCCATTTTCTTTTCTTTCAAAGAAATTAGCGCGGGGGTTAGCGGGAGTAAGTACTTTTAAGCAGTAGATAGTGGGTTTGCGTGAGTGTGTGCATGTGTGCACTTAGCTAAGCATTGCTAAGCGTCGTGCAAACCTGCGCAAACACTCTTACAACTGTGAAAAGTGCCTTAGTCACGCTGCATATGCGGGGCCTTGTTCTGCTCAGCAGCAAAATAAAACACCACTGTCAGTCTCGAACCCCAGACCTTGGACACACTAGACTGCAAGAAGTAGCACTACGCCACAGTAGATATACAGCAGGTTGTTGCTGAAATATATATATCATGCATCAGAATGTGTGAATGTCAAGGAAAGATAGGAATGCCATAACATAAAACCTGTTCTGTGGAACTTTACCAGCAGTTGTTGTGGAATTGCATTACATGACTGTAATAACAGTGCCACAAATTCTAGCAGGAAATAATTTTACAGCAGCACTCTACAACCCCCACACAGTATCCCACCCAAATGTACAAATTACCACTGTGTTCAAGGTACAGCAAGGATGTAGGTAGGCATACTCAGTACTGGAATTGTCCAGTTTTCATGAGCATCCTGTGATAATGTCAACAAAATAAAAAGCACAAACTGTGCAGAAGTGAGTACATTAATATCCACAGTATAGCAGTTCCCAAACAGTTCATGTGCCAAATGAAAACATCTCAATAACTACGTATGTATGGTAGCTAATTGTATAAGTAGAAAAGGATCCCGCAAGGATCTATATTAGGCCCACTCTTATTTTCCATCTTCATTAATGACCTGCAAACAGCCATTCCTTATTCCACCCGCATTCAATATGCAGATGATTCTACCATAATCTGCTCAACCTCTTCTCAAATTAAACTACAGTCTCTTACCCAAAAAGCATTCAACACTATTGAACTATGGTTTTCTCAACGCTGCCTCCTTCTGAATCCCAAAAAAACTAAACTGCTACTCTTCTCACCAACCCAAAAGTCCACATCTTTACCTTTCAGTCTAACTTCTAGCAGTGGTACTATTATCTCTCCTGACCCTACCACTAAACTTCTAGGAATAACAATAGACAACAATCTAAACTTTGATACTCATATAAACACTACAATAAAGTCAGTCAACAAAAAACTGGGATCCCTCTATAGAATTAAACCTTATCTTACACCAGCAGCTAAGACTGCTATAGCCAAAACCCACCTAATATCCACCCTGCTTTACGCCTCTCCCATTTATACTAATCTCTCAAAGAACAACATCAGGAAACTAGCTACTTCCTATAATAATATTGCTAGATTTGCTACAGGCTCTCCTTACAGAACCCATCACTGTCTAAATCTTAAACAATTAAACTGGCTTGAATTTCTTAATCAGCTTCAATATCACCAGCTTATAATAGCCCATAAGACTCTATATCTTCCTAACAATATCCCTGGACTCTCTAGCCTCATTACACCTTATAAAAACCTCACATCTCTAGGCTCCTCTAACAAACTACTGATCAATACTACTAAACCCAACAACACAGCAGGTGAGTCGCTGTTCTCTAACTCTGTAGGAAAACTTTGGAATAAACTTCCTCTGAAATCACATCTCAAACTTCTCTCTCACTTTTCAAAAGGAATTTGAAACTCTACCTTAACAATCACTGGCTATGTACCTGTACTAACCCTGACTAAATCTTCTCATATTCACTTATCCCACCTCATCCCTTATTAGCTCCCTTTTATGTATCCATAAACTTCATTATTGCATATATCTTACTAGTATATATCTACATCATACCTCAGTCTCTTACAAAATGACCATCTTAATTCTACTCTGTACCTTACAAAATGACCATGGTAACACCAATTTGTACTATTGAATAAAAAAAAAAAAAAAAAAAAACTTTTTTTTTTGTAATACTGCTATCTCTATTATCTGTAAACTCCTGTTTTTAACTTTGTAAAGAAAATCTGTATTATTCTTGGAGCTTTTCTCCCCGGGCCTCTACTGAAAATGGACATGTCTCCAGCTAGACTAGCCCGGTCAACAAATGTAAAATAAATAAAATAAATAAAAATAATAAATAATACTCCCATGTATCTTGTGTTAGCATTTGTAGGGGTGAGTACAATTCTACACTGTCAACTGTGTACTGGAAGTGGCAACATTCAGGTCTGAGTACAACATTCAAATCACTGGCTACACCCCTAGCTTCAGATATAAGAAGTATACCAACCTTCTGACTTACACTATGGTGTCCACAGCAAACAAGCATGGGCTCCACTTTGGAAAGCTGAAAGGCCTATGCCTACCTGACATAGCAATTTATAGCACTGGGTTGCTATGACAGTGAGTACTGCAATTACCACACAGCAGGCTGCATGCAATTACCAAATGGTGGCCACCGATTGGTGCAGAGGTCATCACATGCACATGTGCAGATACCTCTAAAAGCAGGCTGTACTTGCTGGCCACACATGCAATCATTTCATAGCAGCCACGGAGAGAGAGAGAGAGAGAGAGAGTGAGAGCGAGCGAGAGAGACACAGAGACACACACAGACAGACAGACACCGGCAACAACAACAGCAACAGCAAAAAAATAAAATCAAGATAAAAAAAAAAATAAAAAAAAAAATTAGATATAAATAAAAAAAAAATTACTAGACACACAGAACTTAATAATACAAACGCATACAAAGGAAAGGTATGCAACTGATATGTATTTACTGGCATGTAGTAAATGTTTTTGAAGAGTACTCTACATACTTTGAATCATCCATATGTGGCAGCAGTACGTATCTATGCACAGATGCCCTGCATAACTACTGCCATGGAGAAATCAGTGTGTAGCTGTGTGCAGTGGGATATGACTGTGACATATGTAGTTCAGCATTAAATGTCAAACATCTGATCCATGTTATCTGTGTTCTGTACAGTAGTCTGTACAATGGCTGTTTGGGGGAGTAGCGCATACAATTATATAAACATGGATGTGACAGAGTAACAAATGCATGATAGTCATATTAACGTGTAGCTTAGCACTGGCAACAGCTGTATCAGGCTAGTATGCTAATCTAGCATTTGCAGCTATATATACACCCTCTAATATTACTGTGTGCTCGCATGTGACACCTGTTCATGTTGCAGCAAGGCCCAACAGATCAGCCGTGAGGTCCATGGACTTACAACAGTGTGGACCTTGTGTGTGTATGGCACACACATACGGAGAGATCTGTCTGTGTCAGATATATTAGCATCTGTACATGTGCATACAGCAAGGGACATACTGCAACTGTTTGTGAAGGGTGGACATATATATGTTGTTGAAGGTTGTCATGTGCATACTTCTATGTAGGTTGTAGTGTGTGGCAAACAAGACAGCATACAGTGCTGGTATATGACATGTGGTGGTTAAACACTGTGGGTATGAATTGTCAGGTTTGCAGTGTTGCAGCCAGTGAGGCCTGCTAAAGCTACATGTGCTAAGAACACCTTCAATGCATTCCGCAAAACACTGTGCATTATTATTACATAACAGTATACCTCGCAACCTTCACATAATTGATATTCCCACTATGAAAGTTGGACCATATATGTGCCTATATGTATATCTATATGTACACCAATGGATGTTTATATTTATGTGTGTGTGTGTGTGTGTGTGTGTGTGTGTGTGTGTGTGTGTGTGTGTGTGTGTGTGTATATATATATATATATATATATATATATATATATATATATATATATATATATATAGAGAGAGAGAGAGAGAGAGAGAGAGAGACAGGGTCATATTTACTGCGACAGATGCCTGGTGACAAAGCCATGGACTCAAGCTCAATGTTGAAACTGCATTGGCATCCCTTCTGGCAAAAACTCCGTACCCATGAACTACCACATAGGTGGTAGTCTACTTAACACCGAAAGTGTGATAAGAGACCATGGGACACAGGTGGACAGTAGTCTCCCCTTTGATAATCACAGTGCCACACTAGTCATGTAATCTGTCTACCTGGCACACCTCATCACAAAAGGTGTGCCATCCAGGGAAATATAGGTCAATGTTCCCCTCTACTCATCACACATATAGCCCATTATAGAGTACAATACCCCATGTGGTATGTACCTCACAAGACATCTACAGCAACTGGAAACAACAAAGGCATAACTCACAAAGAGTAATACCAGCCTCAAACAGATGCCCTATGCAGACCATCTCACAAACCCACAACTACACTGTGTCGCATACCGCCTACCGAGCTGTGACCTCTGCCTAACATACTAAGCTATGTCAAACCCAGAGCTGTTGGACATGCTGCACGTAAACAGATTACAATCTTTACAAGCTACATGCTTTAGGGACCCAAACCTTTTGACCACAATAAACAGCACATGCTGGAGGGATAGATTCCCATCTCAGAGACAGCCCATACTCTGGAACAAACCAACTATCCATAGCAAACAAAGCTCCTAATTAGCAGTCATCATAAATAATCCTGAAGATTGTATGGGAGATAGTGAATACACTCAGGCAATCACCTCTGTGTCTCTGCTTGACAGGGCCATGTGAAATGCAATGACCTGTGTGTCAAAGGCCAGGGTAGCGTATGGCTAGGCTTCTATAGGCCCTAGGGCCAATAGCCTCTTACTTACCTATGAAGTGATACACACCCACATGTACTTGCTGCAATAATTGCTATGTGAGGTTGACTGAGTGTGATGGTGAATGTGTCAGAGTTCGGTTTATGTGTGATACCTTAGTGGGAAACTGTTTCTGTCATGGTATTATGTGTCCTAGCTGTGATCCCAGCAATAGATGTGTATACAATTGCTAGGCTGAAAAAGCAGTATGCCATATGGTCTGACGTAGTCCCTTGTTGTCGACTGGGGTGCCCATTGTAGGCCAAAGCAGTACATGTATGCTTATTGAGTGTTACTGCTGGTGAATCCAACTCCTGTATGAACTGTAGTACTACCTGAAGCTGTATGCCTAAACAGCACAGTATGGTGCACATCCACATATATCGGAACCACTGTTTTGTGTGTTCCCTGTAGTCCTCACAGATTACATACCTCAGGCATAAGGTCTCGTAACTACTAACACACAGTACTGTAAGGTACACAGGTAAAGGTCACCTGGGTTGCCATACCTATGTGTCAGGTATGTATGCCTGATGTGTGTTTGTGTATGCCTGTACCATGGCCTTGGTCATATGTGTGTTACAGGATATAACTGCGTATCTAGCAACATGTATAGTCTAGTACAGCAGTATGACACCTATATTCACGAATGTGCACATATGTTATGTAGGGGTCTGCCATCAATGACTAGTGTGGTATACTGTTAGCACTGTAACTGGACTTTACAATCATTGCAATGGATTACACTTTTCATGATGCATTAGCATGATATATACCTCCTGTGGCTAAGTTGTGCATTGTGTCGCATACAGTGTGCCATGTACTGTTGTATAATATTACATACTGTTGTAACTTTGTTGCTGTGCAAAACGTGGTTTGATATATAGAGTGTGCCAGGCACTGTCAGGCAGTTGTGGGTTGAGAACTGACATGTGGTATTGAAAGTGTGTATCTTCTGACAGCCAATATAATGCTATATATGGCAGTTAATTGATATCTGTACTTTAGAAAGTTACGTGTGCCACATGACTTGCTCACACATATTGTTTCATTGTCTTCCAGGGTTATGTCCCACCATCATAATCCCACCTATAGCACGGCGGAGGAAGAGGTTATCACATCCAGCCTGGTGCAGCAGTATGCCCTGCTGTTCTCCAGAACCAGCCAAGACCAGCATGAGCAGATTGCGCTGTGGCAAGAGCTTGTCCGTAGGGTAAATGACATAGGCATGCATAACTGGACATATGAGCAAGTACACCATCACTGCAGTGATTTAATTAGACATGTCCGGCAGCGTGCGTCTGATATCTGCAGACTGCAGCTTGCCACAGGTGGGGGGTAGCCATCCATCTCCCCCTCACCAGAGTGGAGGAGCTGCTCCTGAGCCAGGTGGCTCCTGGCCAACAACAACCCCAACAACTAACATGTGTCATCATGGAGGCCTGAGCCACCCAGCAAGCTGACATTGAGCGTTCAGGTAACATGGCATAGCTGTAGACTACTGTTACTTCTATTGTTAGAGCATGCTTATGTGAGATGTGCACTGTGTAGTTAGATGATGTGGTGCCTAGTGTTGTGCAATAGTAATAATTAGGAATACAATCTGTAGGCCTGTGACTGTCAACCACTGTACTACTGTACGACTGCAAACACACAGTAGCAATGCCACAGTTGTCGCCACTGACAAAGTGTCTCATATCCTTGTAGGTTCCTCTGGTGTGTCAGCAAGGCAGCCGACCCATGCTGGTGACTGCGTTCTACCTTTAATACTGCTAATTAAATGTGCATGTCATAGGTGAGGTGTAGGCCATGTACACGTAACATACATACGCATAATGCATGCTGTGCATGTTTGCTGTGAGGCTATGCACATCCCAGTAACGTGGGTAGCTGCCTAAAACACATACAATACACAGAGCATTCCACACAATTGTGGCAACACTGATGTGGACATTGGATAGGCAGAGTCAATACACATGCACACAACATACACAACTTTGTCATACGCAGTACACGTTAACATGCTACACATGGCATATTCTGACGCCCACTGTAAGGTCACACTACTGTATCCCACACATCATCCACACAGCACACATAATATACCTGAGGGGTAGATGCCTCACATGTGGCTGTGCGACACTCTTCGACACATAACACATTCATGGTAGGCAATGCCCCCTATCGTGCATCTTACAAACCCATGTAACAACTCGCTGTGAAATGGTGAATGTAGCTATGGTACTGCAGTTCCAGTACAGCATGGTATGTGCTGGTCTGGCACACATTAGTAGCCTTGAGTGACCACATGATGCTGCATGATGATGGCTCATGGTAGTACACCCCATCCAGTTACAGTGACCACAGTACTACACATAGCATTACCTGCTATGCACCTCAATGTTGTGTGTGTGCAAACATATGCACCTATACACAATATGCATAGCAATCACCATTTGTACAAAGTGACACATATATGTCTTGTAATGCTATTGAGTGTATAGGTCACATGACACACACTGTGTCTGTGTGATGTTTAATGTTGCAGTTGTGTTGTAGCATGCCATGTCATGTCTGGCACTGGCATGTCCACAATATGTCCTACACTCACCATAACCACTGTACAATGGCCATGTTGAGCAATGGTATTCCATCAGGTAAACATGCACCACTCATCCTGTGTGTATACATAGCATGCATGTGCTAATCCTGTGTCCACAATTATCAACTGAAGACACAGACGTTCTAATCAGAAATGGATATCTATGTTAGACACTGATACACATCCAGCCATGGTATGTATACCTGTGAGAGATGGTGCACAGGACATTGCAGAGCTTATAATACTTGCACAGCACTGTCGTGTACATGTACACAGTGCGCTCCAGGGTGAGGCCAATCACTGAACAACACACATGCATCAAAGACATGTATAGTGTTATTGGCAAGGGCTGTTAACACCCGCACTGCATGCTGTTGGGAAACACATGTCCTGCATGCTGACACATGTGATATAACTGTTTGCCTTGTGATACTGTACCCCACCATCACCCGCTATTGAGTATGTTCTGGATTGCTGGTGGTGTGTGTGTGTGTGTGTGTGTGTGTGTGTGTGTGTGTGTGTGTGTGTGTGTGTGTGTGTGTGTGTGTGTGTGTGTGTGTCTGTGTGTTTTAGTGAGGAGTGCATTTGTGTGCATGTGTTCATGTGTTCATGTGTGCATGTGTGCTGACATCATGTACAGGTCGTAAAGTGTGTTTCCTGTCTTCCTCTCACAGGTGCTGACTTTGGGCTGGTTCACTGCAGCAGGGAAACTGATGTCACTGAGCAAAACAGTGATACTGATGATAGGTGTGTTGAGGCACAGGCATGTTTGCCAGGGTCTGTTGTTGGGCCACCAATCGACAGTACACAACTGTCCACCCCATCCATGCATACAGTCATACTGCCAATACATCCATCACCAATGCCCTTAGCTGAGGGACAGCATACAGTTGGCATTGGCCAGGACAGTGTGGTATCCATGGAACATGCATCCCGACACAGCAGCCATACCCAGATGTCTGGAAGGGTACCACATAGGCAGATGTCCAGGGGTTCTCGTAGGAGCACTGCTGCTCATCATGCCAGTGGCAGACATGCCACAGGTCTGACAACGTCACGCATGTTCCAGGCTGTCATGGAGGCACAGGCACGTATGAAACGGTACACCAGACAGGGACTAAGGACACAGAGACCACATAACACCACCGTTATTGACAGTATCTGTGACCTAGCAGGTGCCATCCATCATTACACCGAGGTCACTGATAGACATTGGGGAGAGACATTAGATACCCTCCGCAATGTCATGTCCATGTGTCAGGACAGTGCGGGACGGTTGAGTTGTCGATGTGGATGTATGCCAGCAACATCAGCAGCTGGCAGTCACTGCAGATATCCCTCAAGCCACAGCCACTCCCGTAGTGCCAGTAACAACCCCAGCAATGTTGGGGGTGGGCTGTCCATATAATGTCCTAGAAGACCACGTGCACGTGGCTCTGGACAGTCCCAGCAGGGACCTGTGTGCAGTGTACATCCATCCACCTCTGGGGATAGTACCCAGTCTGGCTTAGTACCTGATAGTGTCAGTAGCACCCATGCCAGGCACAGGTACCATATCCGTGGCCAGAGACAGTGATCTGTAAAGCCTCACAGGTACAGTTTGTGGCTGTCCCACAAATACCCGTATATGACAGCCACATGGTGGAACTGTGTGCATGCAGCCACACACACATACTCAAGACACCTAGGGCTAACACATACCCCCACACACATTACATCAACATTGGCCCATACCAGTATTCTTGCCCCTCACACACACACACATACATGTCGATTGGATGGCTGACTGTAGGCCTCTGGCAAACCAACAACATACCCTGTGCATATGATAAAACCTGTGCCACCTCCTGTCATCTGTAACATCGATGCAGGAACAGGCTACCATGGTGCTGATGCACAGGGTGTCTTTATAGCAGTATAGCAATGTTAGCATGTTGTCAGCAGTAGAGTGTAATGATATGCTTGAAGGTGTAGCTGAGCAGGCATGATGCATTAAAGATATGATTGTCACTGTAGTGTTGTTTACACCAGTGTTAGTTCCAATTGTGCATTGTCCGGTCACGTGCCACTTGGCTGATGTGTGCGGTATTGGCAGCATGTGTTAGAGAGTGGACAGTATGTGCAGGATGTGTGTAGCACAGATTTGCAGGTGAACAGTTGTGAACATGGTGGAGCTGCACTGTCTCCATGTATGTGCATAGTGGACACATGGGCAGGGTGACATGCTCTGTATTACACAGTAACATTCCATAGTTTCCATTGGTGGCCAGTATGCATTGTACTACACACTTTTCAGAACCTGACTACACATGTGTGCATGACACGGTTTGACACTGTGCTGTGGGTGATACTGTTACTATCTGTCATTGTTTTGCATTCTGGTAGTATATATCACTATAACAGCCTGACCATTACCAATCGTTAGATGATGGCTTGACAACTGACACACAGATGTAGGATACACAGCAACATTTGGATCCTTCAGGTACTATACTATGCCAGTAACCACTGGTATTCACCTGCATCCATTACTGACACCACTCCTGTTTGGCATATAGCTCTCTTAGGTACATGCAATCACAGTAGGGATATGTCCGTCCATGTCTGGTAATGCATACTGTGCCCTGTGATGCATTCTCCAGATGACACACACACATCCTCCACAAGGGTATCATGCAGACAGATGCCTGTTGTCAAACCCATGCTGTAAAGCTATAAGCCAAACTAAGCATAGTCATCCACCTTTACGGAACATATTACCCCCACAGTACCACATAGGTAGTAGCCACCAACAAGATGAACGGGTACCGATGTGTACATGCAACCAAGTGTTACATCATCTCTCCTTTGTTAATCACATTTCCAAAGGTATTTTGAAATCCCTCAGTGGATCACATAAGCAATAAGGGGTCTGCATGCATATCCACAAAGGTTATTCTACACCTGTTATGAATAGTCATCATTAACAGACTTTGCTGCGTTTGAACAGGTCTGACATATACCTCGGCCATAAACCCTCACTCACACATTCCAATAGGAACTGTAATGAGTTTATGTGACACAGATGACAAAGGCCAGGAAATCACTGCAGTGGCTGGGCTTGTCACAAGCATAGAGATGTGACCTAAGGTCTGGGAAGCAGCAGCACAGTCTGGCAAAGATGACAGCTGTGTTCTTGGAGAAAGCAGGGTTCCCACACATGCAATCATTGTGGTAACATGTTTGTATATGTATTTGTCACACAGCTAGCTCACATGTGCAATGCATACTGATATGTCATACAGTAGTAAAAGCAAAACCCACAACACATTGACCAACAGTGTCACACACATACAGCACACACACTCTCCAAGTGCAGGATTCAAACCCCTACCTAACTACTTCATGATACAAGAGGAGTACGCATTAACACGATGCACTATAAACATTACTGGGAGTTCTCTTTTCCACAGGTATATTTGTAGGATGGTGACATCATCAGACTTGACAAAGGTTAGTTTACCGCTTTGAGGTGTTTTACTACTCTCCTAAAAGGTTGCTCCTTCCCAAGGAGACCACACACAAACACACACACACACGCAGTTGTCCAGTGCAGGATTCAAACCCCTACCTAACTACTTCATGATACTACAGGAGTATGCATTAACACAACGCACTATACACATTACTGTGAGTTCTCTTTTCCTCAGGTATATTTGTAGGATGGTGACATCATCAGACTTGACAAAGGTTAGTTTACAGCTTTTAAGGTCTCTTACTACTCTCCTAAAAGGTTGCTCCTTCCCAAGGAGACCACACACAAACACACACAGTTGTCCAGTGCAGGATTCAAACCCCTACCTAAATACTTCATGATGCTACATGTGTACGCATTAACACGATGTGCTATACACATTACTGGGAATTCTCTTTTTCACAGGTATATTTGTAGGATGGTGACATCACCAGATTTGACAAAGGTTAGTTTTCCACTTTTGAGGTGTTTTACTACTCTCCTAAAAGGTTGCTCCTTCCCAAGGAGACCACACACACACACAGTTGTCCAGTGCAGGATTCAAACCTCTACCTAACTACTTCATGATACTACAGGAGTACGCATTAACACAACACTCTGTACACATTACTGGGAGTTATCCTTTCCACAGGTACATTTGTAGAATGGTGACATCATCAGACTATACAAAGTGGGTTACATTAGGTGACATTAGATGGGCTACATTGAAGGAATGTCTAAACACTTTGGCCATGTGATCATCAAAGGTGAGTTTACTATCTACCTGTGTCCCCAGGGCCATACTGACTTTCTCCGTACTTACTGGATTACCACCTATGTGGTAATTTGTGTGCACTTTGTTTTACCCAAAGGGGATGACTATGCATTATTTGCCATTCAGCTTGAGGGCATTGTTTTGACACCAGGTATCTGTCTCTGTAAGACACTTCTGGAGGATGTCTGTGTCAGCTGTACAGTCGATTATGGACCACAGTTACCATTCATCTGCAAACCTGTTCAGCCATACACCTCCCATGCTTGCCTGTACCTCTGAGCAGTATCTACTGAACAGGTGGGGTCCCAGGATCAAGACCTGTGGGATGCCATTTGTGACTGGCTTAGAGTTGGACATGGCACCTGCAACTATGAACATGTGTGTTTGATCTGTGAGCCACTTGGCTACCCATCCTGTGACATAGCTGTTAATGTTCAAGCTGGTACACTTGTCCATAATGACAGAGTGGGGAATGGTGTAGTAAGCCCTTAGTGAGGTCCAGGTGGGCTGTGTGGACTACTTTCACCTCCATCTATGTCCTTGGTAACTGTTTTAAATAAGTCAACTAGGTTTGGGAGCCAGGCTCTGCCTTTAACATGGCGAAGTTGTGTAGAGTCCAGTGTCTGGAGATCTCCAATGTCTTAGTGTATGAGTTCCATGACAATTTGCTCAATAGCTCTGTAGACCCGGCTGAGTAGACCTATTGGGCAATGGTTTCCAGGTTCTGTTTTGGCACACCCTTTGTGGAGCTGGATGACTGTTAGTGTATGCCATTCTTTGGATACATAGCCTGTGGTACGCTTGAGTCTGGACAGTGAATGTAGGTGAGGGTGTAGTTCCTTATGGGCCTAGTGTAAGATGCAGCCTGGGACAACATACAGTCACATTGATGCTATGTTCTTAGCTTTGGTGAGGACTGTCTTCACCTGCATGTCCATGACGTCTGGGTCTCTGCATCCTTCTGTGATGGACACAGGCCATTTTGGGGGTGATGGGGGGAGTTTACACTGAACTTGTCCCCCTGGATGTGGGCAATGAAAGTTGGTTTGGTGTATTTCTTTCCTTTTTTCAGTAGCTGACAGCATATTTGGAAGTTGACACCTACATGTCTGGTATAGCTACCGAAGGCTTTGTGGTTGTTATTCTTACATTCCTTGGCTATTTGTCTTTAGAAACTGTCCTTGGATTATTTTATGAGCGATCATTGTTTCTTCCTGATAATGATCAGTGATGCCTTTCCTTTAGTGAAGTTGGATCTATCATGTGTTCGTTTCCTCCTTCTCTTGTCTAGCTTATTTATGGACAACAACCACCTGATTGTTGTCCTATTTTTGGAGGAGTGCATCTTGGTTTTATTTGTGATGTCTCATTCCATTCATCCCTGTAGATGCTCATAGGATGCACTTGTAAATGATTCTGCAGATTGTATACCATTATCCTATAGCAAGAGGTCTTGGAACGTTCCAGTTTGGTCTTGGGAAGTGTGCAGTTTGCTTTTGCAAATGTCTTCACAGTGGTTTCATTGACTGGGGGAGGGGATGTGGATGTCCAGTGTGATTACTTAATGATCCAATATTACCAGCGAGGGGTTTATCTCTGTTGTGGAACACTGGTACCCCATGTTGGTGATGATCATGTCCAGTATGTTGTCACCTCTAGTGGGCATGGTGACCAGCTGTTCCAGGGTGTTAGAGTTTTTTAACTCTAGGACACATTGGGCAAAGGACGTTGTATACGAGTAATTCACCCACTCAATGTTTGGGTAGTTGTAATCTCCTCATATAATGGTGTTTGATAGGACCTTTATATTTGCCATTGTTCTCCGGAATACTGAGTGAGGTTCCTGAGACAAGGTACGTGATCTGTAGCAGGCTACAATCTGATGGGCAGCTTTGCCCAATGTTAGTTGCACTTGCATGGTCTCCAAGGCCTCATGCTGTGCCAGTAACCTGAAAGTGTGGATATCCAGAAGGTAAATGGGTACACCCCTTCCTTTTGTATTTCACTCGTGGTTTTAGGTCCAAAGGTCAGAGTGATTGTGAGTGTTTTACGTGGGGCATATCCAACAGCTCTATGTTTGACATAGCTTTGTATGTTAGGCAGTGAACACCTCTGAGTAGGCGATATGCAAGGGAGTACGGATGGAGCATTTTGCGATGGTCTGTGTATGGCATGTATTTCAGGCCACTAATGCTCTTTGTGAGATATTGCTGCTGGCTTTCCAGTTGTTGTGGTTGTCTTGTGAGGTACATAGCAACAGTGGCGTTGCACTCTTTTATAGTTCTAGTGAGTGGTGAGTAGAGGGGAACAATGTCCTCTTCTATTCTGCATGAGACACATTTTGTGATGAGGTGTGCCACATAAGAGGGTTTTCTGACTACTGTGGGAATGTGCTTATCACAGTTGTATCCACTGTCCACCTGTGACCCAGGGTCTCTTGTCAGACTTACAGTGTGAAGTATACTACCACCTATGTTGTAGTTCTTGCCTATAGAGTTTTTAACAAAGGTGATGATAATGCACCTTTTGGCATTGAGCTACAGCCCATGGCTTTGACAACAGCCAGCTGTCTCAGTGAGGCCTTTTTGTAGGATGTCCACATCTTTAGTGTTTACAGTGATGGCTCCTAGTTTGTAGTCCTCTGGAAACTTCAGTAGCCACAGACCTTCCATGTTAATGTTTACTTCAGGGAAGTAGATACTACACAGCCTGGGAAGTTAACTAGTCCCATGGCTGCTGTGATACTGGCTTTGGAGAGTGTTTTTACCTGTGCAGCCGTGATGACAGCAACTTTGCAGTCTTCCATTATAGAGATGGGCTCTTTCATGGGTGAGAGGGGGGTAAAGTTAACACTGATCCTATCTGCCAGGATGTTGGCAATATCAATTGGCTCTGTACATTTAGTGCCATTGAGCTGTAACTCAGAACAGATCTGAGTGTAACCATGACATGGACCTGTCTGTTGGGCAGAGATCTCCTGAGTAGACAGTATGCAACAGAGTACAGATCGGGTTACATTCAGTCTTGTTGCATGGGGCAACTATTTGAGGCCAGTAACCCTCTTGTTAAGGTACTTCATTGGTCTTTCTAGCTGCTGAACGTGCCTAGTCAGATTCATCGCAAGTGAGTTGTGGTACTCTCTGACAGGTCTGATGACTGCTGAGTAGTAGCAACCTCCTTTGACCTACATGCACAGACCTTGGCAGTTTGTGTGAACACATAGCATGATTTTCCAACCACTTTGTGAATGTGTTTCTGGAAGTAGAGATGACTATCCACATTTGTCCATAGATCCCTTATTATCACATCCGTATTTAGCCTGTGTGAGCATGCCCAGTATGACCTTTCAGTATCTTCCTGCCTGATATTTGCTTCATTTCTTTAAGTGTGTGAGCATGCCCAGTATGACCTTTCAGTGTGATGCTGAATGAAATCCACTACATTTGTTGGAGTGTGTGAGCACACACAGTATACACATTTATACTATATGTGTATGGTAAATCAAGTTGTATTTTTAAAGCAGGGCTCACCTTTGTGTCATAGATCAACAAGGATCATGCTGTGCCTGCAGGGCTTCCATGAGACACTTTCCATAGACTTATCAACATTTCTACATACAGGGGGGACAGCTATTCTTTGTACATTTCTACCCGTGGGCACACCGGATTGTTACAGTGGGTGTACATAGGATGTGGGTTTCACCTGACACTTATACACATTTGCTATGCCTGCACTGCTATGTACAGGACACCATTTCAGTCTGTACTGTTGCCTATCATACTGGCTTGAGGCATACTACTGTACTACAGATCTTAGCGTCCAATGTCACGTATATTAGCTTGTGACTTCATAGCCTACACAACCCACATCACACCGCCTGGCCTGATGTTCTCTGTCTGCATAGGCGTGTGGGGGAGGTTACCCATTTGCCTCTTTAGGGGCATGATACAGCATTGCTTTGTGTTTGCATTAGTGTACAATTGTCCTGCTGTGTCTGTGCCACTGAAATGCTATCATGGCTTAGTGGTTCAGTACTGTGACTATAGTGCACAGTATCCTGGGTTCAAGCCCTGTCACTGCTTTTTATTTTCATGTTGGCCAGACCAGACTGCTTAAGGAACAGTAAAGCAGATATCAGCATGTTTAACTGACTTTGCTCAACTTTCCCTGACCTTGCCCAACATTGCACAAGCAATTTTGTTTACATATACTAGATATTGGTGAAAGCTGCTTAGCACTGCTTTACATTGTTTAAAACATGGCAATCATGCCTCAGGTGGTGCTGCAGGGCTGCCTATGTCGGATGCACATACTACACTTCCTATACATGTTTGGAAACAGGTAGTGTCAAGTTAGGCATCCCTTTTATTTTATGTGCGAGTCAGAGAGAGGTATAATTTCCAGGGTTCCTACTGAGCCAGTGTATGTGATATGAGTTGCCTCTTTGCCAAGGACAAGGCATACTGGGCATGCCTCCTTCTGCCTACTGGGGCAGGCTCAGGTTGTTCCTCCTCCGAGTCATGCTGTGCCTGTGCAGGCCTGGCAATGGTGGGGGGCTGTTTGCCCCTGCCCCATGCTGTCTCTGCTGCAGCTGTTTTCACAGGATCATACTGTGTAGCATAGCACATAGCATGACAATTTGGGTACATGTAGTTGGTGAGTACTGCAAGCCTCCCCCAGATGTGTCCAGGCACCTGAACCATGACTTGAGCATCCCAAACACATGCTCAATTACATTTCGTGTTTGTGCGTGTGCCTCATTATGGAGTTCTTTTTCAGGTGTGTGTGCATTTCTGATGGGTGCCATCAGCCACAGCTCCAGTGCGTATCCAGCATCCCCCACTAGGTGACCGTCAGGGATGTCCCCATTGGCAAATGTCTGGTACAGCTGCGACAGATGCCAGATATGGAAATCGTGGTAGCTTCCAGGGCAGCCAGCACACACATTTAGTATTATGCCCTGGGCATCACACATGACCTGGCAGTTGATGGAGTGGAAGCCCTTGCGGTTGATGTAGGCCCTACCTCGCTCACCAGCTGGTGCTTTGATGTGTATGTGCATGCAGTCAATTGCACCCACTACCTCAGGGTATTCTGCTATTTGCTGGAAGAGACAGATATTGCTGGCCAATACCTCACAGGAACTGGGAAAATATACATGATCACCGACATGTGCTGACATGGCATTCAGGAACTGGTGCTGTACCCTTGATGCTGATGCCTGTGAAATCCCCATCATATCACCAGTTGGTCTCTGGAAGGTACCTGTTGCTAGTATTCTTAGGCCAACACATACCTTGGTTTCCACTGGGATGGGTTCCCCTCTGTTGGTTCTGTGTGTGAGGCGTGGCCTGCACAGCTCAACAATTTGCTGCAGGAGCTCTCTGTCCACTCTATAGCGCTCCACTATCTCCAGCTCATGTAGCCCCTGGTAGGTTACCCTGGGTCTGTACACTCTTCTCCGTCTCCTCACTGTGGATTGCTCAGCAGCATTCGCAATGGCACCATCCTCAGCATCTTGCACATGTTGCCTTATAACAGCAATGGCAGCCCCTAACATTTTTATGTCTCAGTTTAAGCTTTTTAAGTTTTCACTTCTCTTTGTTGACTGCAGTGTTGCAGTGTTTCTGAGAAAAACATGGGGGATTGTTGTTTGCAGAGTTTTAAGTGCTGGGCTGGGCTGGGCTGGGCTGGGCTAGTGTACTGCCTGTGTAATTGGCTGATTCTGATTGATTTCACCTGGCAGCTCTGCTAGTTCTCCTTGGTTAACTTCCTACTACTTCTTTTCCTTCCTTTTCCCTTTCTGTTTCCACAGGGGGCAGCGCTGCATAAAGACGCGCACACGAGCACACATGCGCGCACACAGGCTTACACAGGCTGATGGGTGCACACTCACGCACACAGGCTTACACAAGCTTACACAGGCTTAGGCGGGTGCACATTCGTGTATACAGGCTTAGACAGCCTTAGACAGGCTTACACGGGCACACACACGTGCACACAGGCTTAGACGGGTTTACACACGCGTGCACAGTGTAAGCAGCTTTGCAAGAAACTTTAGTGATAGCCACGGCATACACCTTCGGTTTCTGGGTTTCAGTTTAGACAACTGTAAACACGCCTCTTATAGTTCTGAGTAACTCACAGCAAACACATGCCACTCTGCTCCATTAAGCTTACAGTCTTTTTGATACATACCCCCTCATGATGTTACCCATCTTCTACTCTGTTACTCCCCTTATCCTACTCTTACACTCTAGGGACATGGTTCACATAGCAAGGAAAATTGTGATTCACTATCCTTATATTCATTTGCATAGGATTGCCTACTAATGCTTGGTTACATCTCTCAGACTGAGCTCCCCCCTTAGCAACCACTACTCAGTAGCCGTGTTGTCTTCAGACTGCCATTCACTTGCATGGCAGATGAATATTTTGAATTAAGTCCCTATTTGTGGCTTTTATTTTTTGTTTTTCTGTTTTTAGTGTGCCACACGTTTGCGCGGCGCTGCGCTACACTTAAACATCGGAGATCGAGGAAAAAAAATTAATTTTTATTATTTTGCAACACATAAAAATGCCAATGGCCATATATTTGGCCATTGGCATGCTTCCTCAACTGGATGCATCCTTTATTTGGAGCTGTCATGGCTCCATTTTGCTATTTGCAGAACGGTACTCAGTTGCCAACCGAGTGCATTTCTGCAAATAACACTACTCTTACTCAGACAGGTTAGTGTTTCCTGGATCGCAAATTTACCTAATTTGCATAGCTTTCAGCAGCAAATGAGGTAATTTGCATAAACTAACACTGTCCGTGCAAGAGTCGTTTTAGGAAATCTCTTGCACACCCCTGCCGGCTGTTCCTGGATCGCTCAGCAGACTGTTGGCTAGATGGAGTCTTACTCTACTCTTAGACTCCATGCAAGCCTTCGTGAATCTGGCCCATTGTTTTTGAATACATTTTTCAAGTATTTTGGAGAGGGGCATAAGATTGCTGTAGATCTAAAGTTAGTAATGTCTGCTGAATTTCCTCCTTTGGTAGGGGGATAATGTGTGACTTTTTCCAGATGCAAGGAACATGGGATTCCTGGACTGACCTATTTATAAGGACTGAGACAGGATAGGCAATGCTATTGGTTGCTATTTTAACTCATTCCCTCCATTGCAGCTCTGGAAGTTTGCACTGCAACTTCCAATGGGAGGAGCCTACACATTTTGATGAAATCAAATTATGTCCTCACATTTCAAACAAATGTTCATATCTCTAGAACCATAGCGGTTACTAAATAAATGTATATGTCAAATTCTTCAGCACAAACTATTTTTATAGTGGCAATATTCTTTACATTCTAGGTCTTACACTAGATGTTATAAATAACAGTAAACTCGGTAGCTTTTATATTTATAATATTACGTAAACAACCTACAATATCTCCGCTACCACTCAATTTACACATATGCTGTCACAAAAATTTTGTTCACCCAGCTGAGAGCTTTCATATAAAGCTAAGCAGTTCTGTCTTTGCTGCCTGGTTGTTGAGATATTTACAGAAACATAACACTTATAACAATATAAGTAAATATTATACGGACAGCAATTAATATCACTTTACTTGCACAAGACGGAAGTCAAATTTCAATGCAGCTATGTTTGCCATACTGTAAGCTTTAAGAGGAACTTGTTAATGCAAATATGAGCAAGCAATATTTCATGCCTACAGCATCAGTAGGATGTTACTGCAGAAACACCTAGAGGCGTCACTAGGGTAAGTTAAGGTACTCACGTGGAAGGTCATCAACTGAAGTAGAGCATGGTCTGAGTTTGTTTAAGAATAGTTTTATATAATATGTATGCACAGGATTGAAGGTGAATGGGGTGATATGTGGCTGTTGGGCAGGGTTAAGATTAGGTAATTGGGGAATCCTTAGTTAGAGATGCTACCTATGAAATAAGAGTTGAATTATATTGCTGTTTTGAGTAGTGAGTTTTTGGGAGAGGGGTTAGAGTTTTTAAACTTTTGGCTGGGATGCAAGATTTCTTTAATGGCTGTCCAGAATTTGTCTGGGTTGTGTCTACTATTATTCTGAACGTTATTATAGTATAGTTTTATTGTCTTCATTTATTTGTTTTTAGTATGATTGTGAATCATTCTGGAGTTTTCAAGATATTGAAGTGTTTTATATTTTTGCCATTCTTTCCATGCTTTTTCTCTGTCCTGCATTAGTATTTTACTGTTTTTGGATAGCCAAATTGCATTGTTTATTTTTATAGGATCATAGGTTGCTACTAGGCTATTGGCCTTAGGGGCCCTAACAAGCCTAGCCATGTTACACCCTTGTCCCTTTATAGACCAAGATATACAGTCTATATCAGCAATATGAATCTAAGATCAACACTTGCTGCCCCTATCCAAGAGGGACATAGGTAAGACCCCTGAGGTAAATTTATAGTTTCCCATCCAATTGTCCAAGATACACTTAAACAGGGTCAATGAGGACCCCTATTTTACGTGAACTGTGAGTTTGTTCCAGAGGAGTGACAACCTCTGGGAGACATATCTGTCTCTCCAGTATGTCCTGTTAATGTTACAGGCTAGGTTAAGGTCCCTAGAGTAAGTAAATCTTGTCCCATTTGATTTGCGGATGTGCAACATTTCCATTAAGGCATGGTTTGAGACTGCTCTGTAGGCAAGGCACATCACCTCTAAGGAGTATATATGATGTAGAGTAAACTGACAGGGCCTTTAGTTTATCCATGTAGGTCATTTGTTGAAACCCCTGAATTTTCTTGGTGAGAAACTTCTGAGGTTTCTACAGCTGCTGCAGGTGTCTGGTGAGGAATACAGAAGGAAGCATTGTATTCTATTATTGATCTGATGAGGGATGAGTACAGGGGAGTTATAACCTCCTTAGCCTTGGATGCTATGGCCTTACTTATGAGATGCACAATGTAGAAGGCCTTCCTTAAGACTGTGGACACATGATGATAAAAGCTGAAGTTGCTATCAACCTGCGTTCCCAGATCTCATACTAGTGGGTTAGAACTTAAGGGGTATTATTAATATTGTAATTTGCAGGGACTTTCCCTTTGCCAAAGGGGATGATAATGCATTTTTTTTTTGCATTAAGTTTAGGTCCATGGCTTAACACAAGTCAAATTATCTTCCTTTTAGGAGGTACAAGGCTATTTAGGATATTCAGGAAAGTTGTAGTGATTTAACTTACAACATCCTCTAAGAGGAGGAATTTTAGGAAGTTCCAGTTAATAGATGGTAGGATATTAATGAACATTTCTGAGTTAAATTTGAAAATGTTGCATATTGTTTTATAAACATGCTGCTTAAGTGGATGCGTGAGAAGTCTGGTTGTATAGACTGGGAGATGATCAGAGAGTCTGACAATGCACCTGTGGTGGTGTACGTACTCGGGTGTAATATTAGGATCCAGTCTAATAGGGAATTTGATGTCTTGCTATAATGTGTGGTGCTAGTCATTAGTTGTGTGAAACCATATAAGTTCATGCTAGATGTAGGGGAGTTAAAGTTTATGTCCAAACAACTGACATTCACATTTCTTCCATAAACATTTCCATTTGTACCTTTTCTTGATTTCCATATTTTTCTGTTTTACACAAATTTTCAGGACCTCTTGTTAGCTTCCTTGTTATAGGCTCCCTAAGCTTGGTGACTGCCCTTTTCACTTCCTGCTGCCTGAGTTGTGCTAAATTTTTTTGTGCTCTAGAATTACTATCAAAAAAACAGTTGCTTAACAGCAATCTTTCTAAACTCATGCATATTATCGAGGTAATCCCTTACTTTCTGTTCAGCATTTTGGAATTGCTCCTTTTCTTGTTCTGAGAGCTTCCCCCTATTTTGCAATACTTTAACATTTCTCAATCCCCTAAACAATTCTTGTTACTGTTTAACCATGTCTCTCTTTCTTTTCTTTCCAACCTAGTTTTAAACTCCACATTAATTTTATCCCACTCCTTAACTATGTTTTCAGAAGATAATTCTATCTTCTCTAGTAGCTGAATTAATTCCACAACCCATTCCTTAAATTCATCTCTTTTTAACCAATAGGTGGGAAAATGCCAGTGTCTCATTTTTATTTCATTACCATGCATTTTTATTTTAGTTATTATTGGTGCATGATCTGAAATAGTTATTGGGTGTGTTTCAAGACCTTCAATTAAATGTACATGTTCCTGTGAGATATAAAATCTATCTAACCTATCCCAGTTTTTGTATCTCGGTGAGTAATATGTAAATTCTCTCCAAACTCCTAGTACTGAATTCACATTTCCATGCCAAACATTTTTATAAATTTTTTCAAAAATCTACCCTCCTTTGTTATATTTTCCCTTCTAGGCCCCCAGATACACCTTCATTGTTGCAAACCAAATTCCAGTCTCCACCTATAAGTAATTATTCCTTGCTGAAAGCTGATGATTTATCCCAGAATTTTCTTAAGCTCTATTATAGTAGTTTTTTGGGGGGATGTAAATGCATGCCAGTGTAATCCTCCTCCCTAGCCAGTAGCCCCTTAGTACTATGTATCTTCCATTATCTTGTTTCCTCTTTCATCACTACTGGAGCTCCTCTTGCAATTAATATAAGTACTCCTCTTTTCCTTTGCCCCAGATATTCCACTGAATAACCATCCTGCAAACCTTTCTTTATCAAATTCACATGTTTAGTTCTTTCCAGGTGTGTCTCCTGTAGCATAACTATTTGCACTCTACATTTTTAATATAGTTCACTACTCTTTTCTTTTTTATATTTATCTGTAAGACCATTCAGATTGAAAGACATTAGTGAAAGCATAATTTTCTTATATAGTTGTTATCACCACCTTTTATATTATAACTGATCTTTTGATAAATGTCTAGTTCCAACTTTTATGTTACATGTATATACTGTTCGGTAGATTGGCCTTTTATACAGTTGTTTTATGTTGTATCTATTTGTGCTTATGTCACATCTCACATAACATTTGTTGTTCTGAAAGCCCTCAAACAAAACAAACCACCTTCCCCCAAAAGAAAACCCTCCTAAAACCTATGAACTTAACAATAACACACAAAACTATATACAGCTTCAAATATTGCAGTTTTTGCTTCCTAATAAGAGCATAAGTTGATAGCTACATAAACAGGCTAAAGTTAACCAAAAAGAAAGGTTAGTCATGCTACGATGCATGGTACAGCCTGTGCTATTAGTAAGTGCTATTTGATTTTGTATAGCTTTATAACTCTCCCAGTTGAGAAACCACTTGAATGCTTTCAGTAAACACTTTCTCTAAGCCATGTCTCTATCAAGTTGTTTTCTAGTGACATGCCAACCAGACAAAAAACTGCTAAGAGTACCTCATTTATCAGAAAAAAAGCCTTACAATATTTAATGTTCTTCTTCATTTACATGGTTTGTAATAAACGTGTTAGTGGATAACACCTAGGGTTTTACCCAGTCATTTCTCTATGCAAGCATAGGAAAAAGGGCACTGATTTTTCTTTTGTCATACTCTCTTCTTAACCAGACCCTTCTGTTTTCCCCTCCTCATTTTTTTCATTGCAGTGCCTACATTTCTCAAAACTGAACAAAGAAAAAGAGAGAAGAAGGGTGAATAAGAAAAAACAAAAGCACCAGTTTATATCGGCATCTCCATTGCATTTAAAAAAAATTAGAGCTTTACTTCAAGTTTAACTGGTTTTGTATTATCTTTAAAGCTGCCATACCTAGGAAAACCCCTGATTTTTTTCAGGAAATATTATGTTCTAGTCAATTTCCCTGTTCTTTTTTTCTTCTTTTTCCTCAGCCAATCCCCTTACACCAGACTGTCTCCAGTTTCTCTTTATTAAATTGTCTCCATGGAGGCATGAAGACCAGCTGCAGAAATGCTACTCAGTATACATATTTGCACATGCTAAAAAAAAAGGCTTACAATATTCAATATTCTTTTTCATTTACGTGTGCTCTGTATTAAAACAAAGGTCCATAATCAGTCATTTCCCCATGCAAGAATGAAAAAAATCACATTAATTTGAACTTTGCCATGCCCCCTTAGCCAGGCTCACTTTTGCCTTTGTTTTATTTTTTTTAAATCAATACATTGCCTATGTTTCTCAAAACTGCACAAGAAAAAGAGAAGGGGGAGAAAAAAACACCACCTGTTTACAATCCCCATTACACCCAAAAATCACATGCAAAGAAAATTGTGAAACACAGATGCAGTACTATAAAGAAAGTGTTTTATTTACCTACAGTTAGCTTTCTCCCCTCTCTTCTCCTCCCCAAGCATTTTTCTGAACATTAATGACATGAAGTAGGGCATATACGGTAACCATCCTCTCTTACTAAACATCCTGCAATCATTTAACTTAGACTCTCAGACTATCCAGTGGTTTTATTCCTACTTGGATAATAGACAACAAGCAGAACTTTGGGAAAATCACTTATCTTCTCTTCTTCCAATCAAAATAGGAGTACCACAAGGCTCAATACTTGGACCTCTCCTTTTTTCCATCTTTATCAACAACCTACATCAGTCCATTCCATACTCAATCTGTATTCAATATGCCGATGACTCTACACTGATATGTTCAGCTTCCTCCCCAACTGAGCTTCAAGTTACTACACAAAAAGTCTTCACAGCAGCCGAAAACTGGTTTCACCAATATTGCCTCTTACTGAACCCCAAAAAGACTAAATTATTACTTTTTACACCCACACAAAATTCATCTTCTTTTACATTTAACATAACTTCTAATAATGGCACTGTAATATCCCCAGAACCCACTACCAAACTCCTTGGGGTCACAATTGACCACAATCTTAACTTTGATTCCCATATTAAATTAACCATCAAGTCAGTCAATAGAAAACTTGGATCACTCTATAGGCTTAAACCCTACCTCACAATCTTAGCCAGAAGCACTATAGCACAAACACACCTACTCTCCACTCTTCTATATGCCTCACCTATCTTTTCAAACTTATCTAAAGCTAATTACAATAAACTAGCAACAGCATACAATAATATAGCCAGATTTGCAACAGGAACCCACTTTCGCACCCATCATTGCTCTAATCTTAAACAACTAGGCTGGCTCGAACTTCATAATCAGATTCTACTTAAGCAATTAACCATCACCCACAAAATCTTCTATCAGCCTTCAAATACTACTATACTTAGCTCTCTTATTACACCTTATAAAAACATCTCTTCCTTACGCTCTGCCACCAAGCTTCTAGCAGACTACTTCAAATCCAACAACAAAGCTGGGAATAGTCTATTTGCCAACTGTATTGCACCTGTCTGGAACAAACTTCCTAGGGAAATTACTGCAATGACCTCAATAAATACTTTCAAGAAGCATCTTATAATCTGGCTAAATTCCCAATGGCTCTGCCCTTGTACTAACCCTGATTAAACTTTTTTTTCTCCTTTTCCATCTTCCACATTGTCTAATCTTAACTAACTTTCTTTAGAGCTGTTGTTTTTCAAATTTTACTAATAATGAGAGAGAGAGAGAGAGAAATATATATATATATATATATATATATATATATATATATATATATATATATATATTTTTTTTTTTTTTCCTAACAATGTAATTACTTGTACATTTTATTATTTTGTATAACAAGCATAATATCTGTTGTCCTTTTGTGGAGCTTTTCTCCCTGGGCCTCTACTGAAAATGGACATGTATCCAGCTAGACTAGCCCGGTCAACAAATGTAAAATAAATAAATAAATAATATACTATAGAGTCCCCCACTCAGCAAACACATTTTGAAGAAGTCCAATATTTCCAGATTTTCTTGTGCTGTCATATTTTACAAATATAATTATTGCATTGTAATCCCACATTAAGTTACTGATTTTATTACTGTTCTTCTCCCTCACCCAAATCCTGTCTATACTTCATTTCCAACATACTCTCAATTCTTCTAGTCAACTCTCATGCTCCTTTCCTTCTCTCCAACATTTTCTGCTCAAATGCTGCAAAAGATTTCACAGGTGCAGTCTCTCTGTGGTCATTACCAAAGGATCAAGAAGCCGATATCCTTCTGTTTCACAGCTTAGATTATATTGGACAAACTTTTGTATTTCCTCCTTAGCATACACTTCATCAAAAAATGATTTTGTCCCTCCAGGGAAGAATACCTTGAAGACAGCTGGATACAGCAGTTTGAATGTCACACCTGCATCTCGACATTTTCTGAAAAGAGGAATTAATTTACTTCTCTTTTGCCTGGTATACAATGAGTAAATAATTCTCCACAAACACTCTGCTGTCTCCTACTTTTAGTATTTTGTCCTTCTGCCACAGTTTTGACAAAATCAACTCTTTCTGCTGGTAGGTTGCTTTCTTATAGCTAGATTTAGAGTATACACATGAGGCACCATTCAACTAATAAGTCCTACTGTGGAATACCAGTCCAGTTGCTTGTTTGTGCTTTCATAAATTTAATGAAAATCCAAACACACTAGTATTAAGAACATTTCAGGCAGAAAAATTAATGGTAAATTATTTTGCTCTATGAAAAGGTTTTCATGCGTTTCTTGTGGGGTGGTTTATATATACCTGTGAAACCTTTTCCAGTATTTCGTTGCCACAGGAATATTTGATCTTTACCAAAGTCCATTATATTAAGGTTGTTTCTTTTTCTTCCGATCCAAAAAATACACTCAGGAGGCAGTAACTGGAAACAAACTCTGACTTTTAATGGTGCTTCTGGTACCTCGGCAAACAGTTTTCAAGGAATAATATAAGCCAACAGCCATTCCCATTTTATGTCAAATAAAATAAAATGTTTTGTAAGATGTGACATAAGCCCAAATGGCTATGAAGGAAACAACTCTTTAAAGACCAAGCTGCCAAACAATATATGCATGTAACATAAAAGTTGGAACTAGACATTTATCAAAAAAAAGTTATGCATAAAAGGTGGGAACAATAACTATATAAGAAAATTATGCTTTCTGTAATGTCTTTAAATCTGAATGGTCTCACAGATAAATACAAAAAAGAAAGAATAGTGAAGCATACTGAAATATTCTGAGTGCAAATAGCTATGCTACAGAAAACACACCTGGAAAGAACTGAATATGTGAATTTGATAAAGGTGTTCAGGATGGTTATTCAGCAGAATACTTAGGGAAAGGAAAAGAGGAGTACGTATATTAATTGCAAGAGAAGCTCCAATAGTTATAGAAGAGGGAAAACAAGAATCTGAATGGTCTCACAGATAAATACAAAAAAGAAAGAATAGTGAAGCATACTGAAATATTTTGAGTGCAAATAGCTATGCTACAGAAAACACACCTGGAAAGAACTGAATATGTGAATTTGATAAAGGTGTTCAGGATGGTTATTCAGCAGAATACTTAGGGAAAGGAAAAGAGGAGTACTTATATTAATTGCAAGAGAAGTTCCAATAGTTATAGAAGAGGGAAAACAAGATAATAGTGGTTGATATGTAGTACTAAGGGGCTACTGGCAAGGGAGGATTATTATGTAATGTATTTATAATCCACCTAAAACTGCTATAAAGGAGACTAAGAAAATTCTGGGAAAAATAATCAGCTTTCAGCAAGGAATATTACTTGCAGGTGGGGGCTGGAATGTGGTTTACAACATTGAAGCTGTGTCTGGGGGCCCAGGAGAGAAAATATAACAAAGGAAGGTAGATTTCTGAAGAAATGTATGGAATTGTTTGGCACAGAAGATGTGAATTTAGTACCAAGAGTTCGGAGTGAATTTGCATATTATTCTCCAAGATACAAAAACTGGGCTAGGCTAAATAGAATTTATATTTCACAGGAACATGTGCATTTAATTGAAGGTCTTAAAACACACCCAATAACTATTTCAGATCATGTGTCAATAATAACTAAAATAAAAACACAAGGTAATGAAATAAAAATGAGACATTGGCACATTCCCACCTATCTGTAGAAAAGGGAGGAATTTAAGTAATGGGTTTTTGGAATTATTCTGCTATTAAAGAAGATAGACATTTCTTCTGAAAATATAGCTATGGAGTGGGGTAAAATTAAATTGGAGTTTAAAATCTAGGGTGGAAGTAAAGGAAAGGAAGATGTGGTTAAGAAGTAACAAAAATTATTTAGTGGGACTGACGAATGTTAAAGTATTGCAAAATAGGGGGAATCCCACAGAACAAGTAGAGAATCAGCTACAGAATGCTAAACAGAAAATAGGGGATTACCTCAGCAATATGCATGAGTTTAGAAAGATTGCTGTAATGCAACTGTTTTTTTTTTGAAAAAAAAAACTATAGATCACAAAGACTTTTAGCACAGCTCAGGCAACAGAAAGTAGAAAGGGATGTTACCAAGTTTAGCCTATAACAAGGAAGATAACTGTAGAAGTATTATTTATTTATTTTATTTATTTATTTATTTACATTTGTTGACCGGGAGTGTCCGACTGGATGTAGGTCCATTTTCAGTGGAGGCCTGGGGAGAAAAGCTCCACAGTTAAAATAAACAGACAGTAGTTACATTGGATTACATAGCGATTAACAATATAACATAGCAATTACTTACAACATATTTACAGATGAAGAACAAAGTACATCAGTAGACAACTAGAATCTTTATATGTGAAGTACATAACAGACATTAACAAATGTTACAATAAGAAGTTCCTGCTGTATAATAAGTACTAGGCTTATGATTATCTGAGCTTGCTATAATCAAGGTAGTTAGTGGAGTGGAAAGAAAGGTAGTGGTTGGATGGGGTGGGTGATTTTAGAGTGGGAGTTGACAGGGCATAGCCAGCATGTTTTAGGTGTGCTTTTAGTAAAGTTTTGAAGTGGGTGCATGATGGTACAGAGGTAATTGTGGGTGGGAGGGAGTTCCATAATTTGGCTATGGTGCAAGAGAATAGTGCTTCACCAGCAGAGTTATTGGCTTTAGTGATCTGCAAGTGTTTTTTGTTGCTGGATCTTAGTGATCTGGTGGTGCGATAGGGTTGGAGTAGATTCTGGAGGGATGGGACATTTAGTGGATGGTTTACTAGTTTGTGGGCGAGTGAAAGTTGATACCATTGAAGGAGGTGAGGGAGTTCAAGCCAGCCCAGTTCAGCAAGTGAGAGACAGTGGTGACTACGGTAGGATGCCCCTGTGGTGAATTTGGTGATTTTGTTGTAGCAGGTCTCTAGCTTGTTTAGATCGCATTGCCTTAGGTTGGTATATATTGAAGAGGCATAAAGTACGGCGGAGATAAGGTGGGAATTTGCTATTGAAATCTTTGTTGCTTTGGAGAGAAGTTGCTTATTTCTGTATAATGCTCCTAGTTTTTTGTGGACTTTTTTATGGTCATGGATATGTGAATGTAAAATTTTAGTTTATTGTCGATTTCCACTCCTAGCAATTTGGTGTGTTCAGTTGGGTATATAGTGGTGTCTTTTGTTGTGATGTTAAAGTGAGAGTTGTTTTGAGTATGTTTGATGGGTTGGAAGATGAGTAGTTTAGTTTTGTTTGGATTGAGTATTAATTGGGCATCGGATAACCAAGTTTCAACAGAGGAAAAGACTTCCTGTGTGACTTTTTGCAGTTTGGGTAGGGACTGGGCTGAGCAGATGATGATTGAGTCATCTGCGTATTGCATGAGTGTGCCATGTTTGGTGGCAGAGGCTAGATTATTGGTGAAAACAGAGAAGATTAGGGGTCCAAGGATGGATCCTTGGGGAACCCATATGGAGACAGGTAGTTGGGGAGATATGTCATATGTCATGATATTCTCAGGTGGAAAAACAGGATAACCTTGTATCAGTAGGCTGTTGTGGTCTCAGTTTAAATTAACAAACACACAGTATTGATCAGTTATGGATACTATTTGCTAACAGAAGGGAATAAAAGAGCAAGTGGAAGATGAGTGTGTGTTGGGGGGGGGGCTGCTTACAAGCTAAAGCAGAGTGCTCTCCAGGGGAAAATTTATATTTGCTCAAACAGGTAGGCACATACTCAAAGTTAACTTTAGCTGTTTGCAGACAGTTCAGACCCGGACTGCGCTTTTGTTATAAGAATGATAAAGGAGGTACCGCAGTTGAATACTTAAGAGTGGTGTTAGGTCTAGAAAAGAAGAGTACAGAGAGGAGTAAGCACTTTTGAGATGGTAAAGATATATTATAAAGATTACAAAAAATAAACTAAGCAAATAGCTACTGTATGCAGGAAAATATGTCTTGAACCAACTACTAGTATATGCAGATACTGAGCCAATTGGAAAAACATCTGTTAGAAGAAACCTCAGACAGTTATGCAGTCACAGATAAAAATACAGTGAGCAGCACTCTGTTGTGGTTTTCTAATGTGATTCTATCCACCAGTAACAGCACAATTATATAGAAATAAGTAGACACCAGTATGAGCTGTCTACACACAACACAATTACATGAATAACATTAGTGAACAAGGTGCAGCTATGCAAACAGACCATACTATTATACTAAAAACAACGTGGTGCAGACAAAATGCTAGCATGCCATAGTAACTTCCAATAATAAAGCATAAATCATATTAGATGTCTAACACAATTCAACATAAACATATACAGTTGTAAAATGTCTAACACAATTCAACATAAATAGGCATTTACAGTTGTAAAACACTTACTGGAGAGACACTGAGCTCCTTATGGGGCCTGTAGCAGAGTGGATTGTAGTTTTAAAAATGGTGCCTGCCACAGGTAATATTTATTAACTTTGGAATTGTCTTAAGGTAATAAACAGGGAAGGGGAGGGGAGAACAAGGGTGTGAGCAGGCAGTTCTTTGTACTGCTGCTAATGAGCCAAAGCAAAGACAAGTTTGTGTTTAAGAAACAATCACAATTTACCAAGGACTGCTCTGAAACTGTAAGTCAATTCTTAACCATTTCTCAGGTGGAAAAACAGGATAACCTTGTATCAGTAGGCTACTGTGGTCTCAGTTTAAATTAACAAACACACAGTATTGATCAGTTATGGATACTATTTGCTAACAGAAGGGAATAAGAGAGAAAGTGGAAGATGAGTGTGTGTGTGTGTGTGGGGGGGAGGCTTGCTTACAAGCCAAAGCAGAGTGCTCTCCAGGGGAAAATGAATATTGGCTCAAACAGGTAGACACATACTCAAAGTTAACTTTAGCTGTTTGCAGACAGTTCAGACCGGACTGCGCTTTTCTTATAAGAATGATAAAGGTGGTACCGCAGTTGAATACTTAAGAGTGGTGTTAGGTTCAAAGTTAACTTTAGCTGTTTGCAGACAGTTCAGACCTGGACTGCGCTTTTCTTATAAGAATGATAAAGGTGGTACCGCAGTTGAATACTTAAGAGTGGTGTTAGGTTCAAAGTTAACTTTAGCTGTTTGCAGACAGTTCAGAACCGGACTGCGCTTTTCTTATAAGAATGATAAAGGGGGTACCGCAGTTGAATACTTAAGAGTGGTGTTAGGTTCAAAATTAACTTTAGCTGTTTGCAGACAGTTTATCCGGACTGCGCTTTTCTTATAAGAATGATAAAGGTAGTACCGCAGTTGAATACTTAAGTGTGGTGTTAGGTTGGAGTGACACTGAGCTCCTCATGGGGCCTGTAGCAGAGTGGATTGAAGTAATAGAAGTATTTCGGAAATTTTATGAAAGTCTGTATAAAGAACAGAAATATGGGAATCAAGAAAAGGTACAAATGGAAATATTTAGGGAAGAATTAAATATGCCAAGGTTAGAGGTAGATGAGGCTCAATTACTAACAGGATAGGGGAAGATGAGATAAAAATGGTGATGTATAACCAATCTAAGGGGAAGTCCATAGGAATAGATAGTATTCCTGTGGATGTTTGGAAGCTGTGGAAAAATTGATAAAGAACTGGAATGTTTTAACAGTATTTTAGGAAGAGGAGAAGTACCAATATCCTGGAAGAAAGCAGTAGCTGTAATACCTAAAGAGGGCAAAGATCCATTGTATCCAGCTTCATACTGACCCATTTCAATACTAAACCATGATTATAAAGTGTTTATGTCTATAATGGCTAAACAAATGGCAAAAGTGATGCCAAAATTGATAGTTACGGATCAGTGCAATTTTGTGGAGGGGAGGCAAACATTTGATAACATTAACAGAACACTGATGATCCAGAGGGAAGCAGAATGTAAGAAAATACCACTGTTGTTGGTGGGTCTTGATGCAGAGAAAGCATTTGACAGAGTAGGCTAGGACTTCATGAGCAGGGCAACGGAAGCAATTGCATTCTCTGATAAAACTATAAGGTTGATTAGGTATATTTGAGGGATCGGAGATGAAAATTAAAGTGGGTGGGGTCCACTTTGATCATTTCTGCTTGAGTAGAGGAACCAGGCAAGGGTGTCCTCTTTCCCCTTTGTTGTTTGCATTCTGTTTAGAACTATTGGCAAAGAAAATAAGGGGCTCAGAAATTCAAGGATATAATTGGTATGATAGTCAAGAAAAGCTGTCTCTGTTTGCAAAGGATATTATTTTGTACCTGATAAAACCAGAAAAAACATCTTAGTGTTATGGTAACATTTTGAGACAGTTCCAAGTCTTTTTAAGATATAAAATTAATGAAGATAAAAGAAAGGCTATACCTGCAAACTATGTACCTACAAATGAAATGGTTCAGTAATACCTATATTTATGGGGACACAATAAAATAAATTATTCAAAAGTAGTATGGATTAAAAAAGATTGTGTTATAGCAGTTAAGGATATGTGGGGAGAGACTAGACACAAGATAGTACAAAAACTGAGAAATTTGAAGCACTGTTTTATGGATATTATTAGCAACATACAAGTAGTAAACATATTTTATTCCCTTAAGTTTCATATACAGGTCGGGCATATTTATATCAACCAGAGGAGAAGTAATTAATAAAGAGTTGAAGGATTTTATCTGGGAGGGGAAGAGCATGATGGTCAAGTGGGACACCTTGATCCTTCCAGTAGAACAAGGTGGTTTAGGATTACCAGATTTGAAGGGATATTTTAGAGCTACACAGTTAAGTCTTATATACATAATGCAAGCAGAAAACTATAATTCAAAGTGGAAAGGGATGATGATAACAAAGCAGGGGAAGATTCAAGAACTAAAGAGAGAATTGGATTTTTGGATATACATCCTTAAGGAGCATAACAGCAAAACAGAATATTATGTTCATAAAATAGCAGAAAGTATTCTAAGAACTAAGCCAACATGAGAATGGAGAAAGATTTTCTGATATGGATGACTGCAATTAGGGGTACAGAGAAGAGGCAAGAGGTGGCTGGAATTTAGTGGAGAAAACTGGCAACGGAATTGGGGTATTGGGAGTAAATAAAAAAAGAGGGAAAGGTAATAGAATGGGAAAGGCCAAGAAGACATTTGGACTAAAGGACAGAGACTACCTTCCTTATCAGGGATTGTTATCAGAGTATAAGCAAAGTGATAGGGATAGGGGAATCCTAAGTTAAAGGCCTGCCCTGGTAGACCTTTTAGTTGGATCTAGAAGAGAAACTGTTGTTAAAAGGGGATAATTAGTAGGGCATATAAAATACTGTACAATAAAAGGAATCAATCAGATGTTAAAAAAGATTGGGAAGAGAGCTTAGATAAGAAATTCATATGGAAACAATGGAAGACATACGTATGACTTCCACATATGAAACAAAGTCTAGAAGATTTATCGGATTTTTGCTTGGAAGCATCTGCATAGGTATTTTATACATCATTCAGACTCCACAACAGTTGTTTTGGGAGTGTTATGATTTGGCAGACTTTAAAAATTCCCTGCAGAATACTCTGTCAGAAATCCAGAAAGACACCAAGCCAGACTGGTCCAGATAACGGAGAGTTTTATTACTAACACGAATAACGCAGACACATAAACGCTCACACGTCATTGCATGACTATATATTACTTGGTGGTAGAACCCATAGGTTTTACATCTGATGAAGTTTTTAATGAAAACACAGTGACATTTGAGCATTTATGTGTTTGTGTTATTCATATTAGTAATAAAACCCTCTGTTATATGGACCAGTCTGGCTTGGTGTCTTTCTGGATTACTAGTGACTTTTACCAAGTTTTCTCCTTTTCATGTGGTTTTTGGACTCTATCAGAAATATTGGGTAAGTAAACTGTTGTAACTAAGGAAATTATTTTTTGAGGTGGGATACATGATCTGAACTGCCTTGATATAGTAAGAACTTGTTAAGTTTAATTCTGGTGGCTACCAAAGAAGCAATTACTAGAAAATGGAAACAAAGTCTAACTAACTGTATTTGAAGTACTGAACATTGTAGTAGAGATAAAAGAGTTGGAAGTGTGATCTTTAGAAAAGGATAGGAGAAAATTACATAGAAAAAATGGAAATTGTGGGAACAATACAAGAGAAAAAATTATTTGAAGGAGTGAAGTTTAAGGGAAGGCAAAAATTTAACAATTTATATAATATTGGCTTGAGTAACGGTGAGTGTGGAAGAGAGGTGAATAAGAGAGTACAGGCAGGATGGAGTGGGTGTAGAAGAGTGTCAGGAGTGATTTGTGACAGACGAGTACCAGTAAGAGTGAAAGGGAAGGTCTACAAGAGGGTAGTGAGACCAGCTATGTTTGTATGGGTTGGAGACAGTGGCATTGACAAAAAGGCAGGAGTTTGAGCTGGATGTGGCAGAGTTAAAGATGTTAAGATTTGCACTGGGTGTGATGAGGGTGGACAAGATTAGGAATAAGTATATTATAGGGTCAGCCCAGGTTGGAAGGTTTGGAGACAAAGCCAGAGAGGCAAGATTACGTTGATTTGGACATGTGCTGAGGAGGGATGCTGAGTATACTGGGAAAAAGATGCTAAGGATGAAGCTACCAGGTAACAGGAAAAGAGGAAGGCCTAAGATAAGGTTTATTAATGTGGTGAGAGAGGACATGCAGGTGGTTGGTGTGACAGAGCAAGATGCAGAGGACAGGAAGAAATGGAAACAGATGATCCAGTGTGGCGACCCCTAATGGGAACAGCCAAAAGAAGATGATGTAATATTGGCTTGATGATAATTATACAATGGAATATAAGCAATGCACGTTTGCAAGTAGTTACATGTTAATATGGTTTGTTTTCTTTGCTATAAATGCATGTTTACCTGTCTTTAGTGATAATTCAATAAAGGTGTTAAAAATGGCACCACCTTAAATTGCATTTTGGTCTCCAATTCAAGCAAATGCAGCTTTTGTGGGACTCATTCCAGCAACCTCAGTAACCACCTCACAACCTACGCCTACAGACTAATAACACACTAAGCCAAACAATATCTGTATAAATTCACGCAAAACCTTGGACAATTCAACCCACATTCCTTCACAGCAGCCTTACAATCCATAAATGGTCCTTCCTAAAACACACATCCTGATGTACTCACTTTCTATTCCTAGATGCATTAAATTGACATGCCCCTAATCAGTCATGACCCTTGGCTGTCCAAAAGCTCAAGAATTCTCATGCATAAGAGAGACAAAGCCTAGAAACACACAGTCATGTAAGTAAAACTTACCATAACAATAGATGTTCAAATGGTCTCTGTTGCAGTAGCCATAGCTATAAGGGTTATATCCTGCCAAGGATATAACAGCTGGCCAGCTTCCACAGCTTCAGGACACCTTTCACACACCCAAACTGCCACGCAGCTTAAGCTGAAGTAACTAAAAGACAAGTTTAGGTACAAACCCCTTCAGAGCTTTCCAAGCCCTGAAAGGACAATGTTAAGACATCACAAAATAAATGCCTACACCCTGGCATAAAAATATACCAAAAAACAAGGGGGTGGAGGGAGGGAGGGAGTGGCTACTGCAGCAGTGATCATTTAAGCATCTTCTCTTATGGTTAAGTTCAACTTGCACAATTGTACTGTGTTCTTCATATTGATCATTGCTGCAGTAGCCTTAGCTACACGGATATATTACTTTAGCTAACTACATCTGGGAGGTCCAGGAGCCCATGGAGAATGGTCCTAGCAAAGCTTGATGTAAAAATCTACAGACGGAATCAAACATACAGTGCTTTATAAAAGTATGCACAAAGGACCAAGTAGCAGCTTCTAGAATACTTCTAGAATCTAACTCTTTCCTAAAAGCCATAGATGATGCCAATGCCATGGTAAAGTAAGCCTTGACCCTGCCTGGAATAGTTTTGTAATGGTAAGTACAGCAAAAGGCAACATACTTAGACTACCATTTGGAAATGGTATGTTTTGACACAGGTTGTCTTTTTTTTTTTACCTTCACAAGAAATGAACTAATTCAAAGATCTGAAAGATTTAGTTCTATCAAGATGGTATCCAAGTTGTTTGTGAACATCCAAGGTATGAAGTATCCTTTCTCCCACATTTTTATGTTCAAGAAAAAAGAAAAATGGGGAGATGCACAGTTAGGCTAAAAGCAAATTCAGGTACCACTTTAGTCATAAAAGAAGGATTAGTTCTCAAAGAAACCCTATCCCTGTGGAAAATGAGATAAGATTGACTCACCATAAGAGCTTGCAACTCAGATACCCTTTTTGCAAAGGTCACAGCAATCACTGAAAATGTTTCCCATGTTAAAAACCTCAAGTCAGCAAGATTAGCTGGTTCAAAGGGAATGTTAGCTTCTCTAGCACAAAATTAAAAGCTCAAGGATGTGCCACCAGTTTTCCTGGAAGTCTCTTATGCAAAATACCTTTAAAGAACATTTTGACAAGAGACTGCACTGAAAGAGGAGGACCCATTGGCAGACGTGCTTATATGGCCAATGAATGATCGTTGATAGAGGAATAAGAAAGGCCATAGGATAGTAACACATATAATTACTGTAGAACCAGAGACCAGCTAGCCCTGAATGGGTGTTGGTTATGTTGTTGAAAACCCTTTCCACTTGCAAATATATGATTTTCTGGTACCGGGATTTCTTGTCTCCTTTACTACTTGGTGGACATTTTCAGTAAATGTCTGTCTAAAAGGAATTAAAACCCTCTCATCCAGGCAGTCAATTGATGTTAACAGATGTTGGAGTGTGTCAGACTCCATCCATCTGCACCGTGGAGCCAGGCCTGCTTATGAGCTATTTACCTTGAGCCCTCATCATTGCTGAAAAGGGTCACGAGACCCACATCCACTTACCAAATAAACAACTGTCTAAAACAAACTAATAGAATGACTTGAAATTATTCCCCTAGGGAAGTGATCAATAAAGGTGTTACCAATGCATAGCTGTGTGAGGCATTTAGCATAACAGTAAATAAAGACTTCATTTTTTATTTATTTTTAAGGAACCATAACACAGCCAGTACTGTCTGTGTTTCTTGGCATACAGCCACACAATTCTTCCAAACAGTGACTTCTTACTGTTTTCATTTTCACCGCAGTTACAACTTTAGGCCATAGTAAGAGTGCAAACTGTACATTACATGCAGGAGTGAAGATGCCACAGTTTTGAAAATTTTTGCGACCAAGTATAATCATAAATCTTAATTTAACTGCATTAAACAATTATGAAATAACACTTTGCAATGCTTTGAATTAATTCATAATGGTGTTACCCACTACAACCTTAAAAATAGTTGATATACGTGCACATAAATTTAGTGCCATCTTTATACCAGAAAACAATTAGTTATACAAATTCCTGATTCTCTTCTTCCCCCAAGATTATTCTGGAATAGATCCTAAATACAGTCCTCCAAGACTAAAGGTACAAATTCTATGGGCTACAACAATATACCTACAGTAGAACCTCCATAGTTGACCACCTCCCTGCATTGGCCACCTCCTTAAGTTGACCTAACTTTCATAGACCGGACATGCACCACATATACTCAACGGAAGACCAACCTCTCTATACTGACCACTTCTGTAAGCTATATCTTAACCACTTGGACTATGACACACACTATTAATTTACCCTCTATAACTTGACCAGTTGAGTCTACTCTACAACAAGGGGTAGAAGGTGTGGGCTTCGCTAATCAGTCGTATTATTTTTTTCTTTAGTACAAGTTCTTTATTCATGTTCTATTATTACCACATGTTGGATTAGGCCTAACGTCCTATTTTTTATCACATGCTGCTGAAGATTTTTTCAATGTGATGGACTGGTCTGAATTATAGGTACATCCTACAATTACTGAAAAAAATTACAGTTAATTGAGACATGATGACCCAAAGGAAAGAATTCAAAGAGCTGACATTGAAGGAAAAGGTTGATCTAGATTTTCTGGAAAGCAGCAGCCAAAGAAAGATGGTGGAACATTTTGATGTTAGCAAGACCACAGTTAGCAACATCCAAAAATGAAAACATGACTACTTGGAGTGATATGGTAAGGAAAACAGAGACCTACAGCGGAAAAGTGGGAAAACTTCCCTTGACAAAGTCAGTAAAGCCACATTAACTAGGTTCAAACAAATGAGAGCAGTTAACACCCAAATCTCTGGGCTGATGATCCAAGAAGTTGATAAAAAATTTGCACAGGAATTTGGGCTGGCAGATTTCCAAGCATCAAGTAGTTGGCTCCAGAAATTTAAACTGTGACATGAGACCTCACAGAAAGTCTTGTGTGGTGAATCCAATGAAGTTCCAGAACAAGCTGTGGAAGAGTTCATCAAAAAGTTCCCGGACTTCACCAGAGGTTTTAAAGATGACAACATCTTTAACACTGATGAGTGCAGACTCTTTTACAAAGTGATGCCTGACAGGAGACTCATCATGAAGGGTGGCAAATGTTACAGTGGAAAACTTTCCAAAGAACATGTCACAGTTCTGCTTTGCACTAACTCAACCGGAGAGAAACTAAAACCCTTGGTGATTGGTAAATCAGCAAAACCACCCACATTCAAGAACCTGAAGCCCAACAACCTCCACGTCACTTGGAGATCAAACAAATGCACATGGATGACTGGTGCCCTATTTGAGGAGTGGGTAGGGGGTATCAACTGAGAAATGAAGAAAAAGAGCTGGTCTATTCTACTGACAGTAGACAATTGTCCTGGCCTCCCATAAGTGAATCATCTCACAAACGTGACACTAAAATTTCTGCCTCCAAACATGACCTCAAAAATCCAACCTCTTGACCAAGGCATCATCAAAACATTTAAGATGCGCTATCAAGCCCAGCTCCTGCAGTGGGTCATTACTAAAATACAAACCTGTTGTCCACCTGTGGAAGCAACTTCATCCACACTGCATCAGTTAATGCTCTGGATGCTGTCCTCTGGATCAGTTCTGCTTGGAATAAAGTTCAGCCAGAAATGATACAGAAGTGATTCAAGAAAGTTGGATTTTTCACAACCCAAGAGCACAATGTTTTGGCCCCATCAGACAGTCCATCTCCCATGGCAGAATTCAAAGGAGTAGATTTTGAAGGTTTTGTTGCAATGGATGATGAGGTGGCAACCTGTAATGAACCTGACACAGAAGCAATTTTCCAAACGATATTGACCAAAGTACAGACCAGAGTAAAAGTGCATGAAGCAGCTGATGAAGTGGAAGAAGAAAGTGAGGATGACACAGAAATTGCAGAAACTCCAAAAGAAGAGGATGACAGGCATCTGATAATGCAGATGAACTCATTTGCTGTGGAAAAATGATCAGGTATGTTGAGTGGTGTAGCCAGCATTGACAGTGCTTTCTCCACTTACCTTTGTAATAAGAATAAGAAACAGAATGAGGCTCTGTTTTCAGAAAGAATGATTAAACCATGAGAAAACAGTAACTGTATTGATTTTGTATGATACTGTCTGTATGAATTTACTGTGTTTTGATTATGTATGATTTCGTACAATATTCTCTAATAAAAGCTGTACAAGAAAGTAAAGTACAGTAGGCCTAGTTCCTTATGTTGACCACCTCTGTATGTTGATCAGTTTGTTAAAGTCCCTTGGGTGGTCAACTTACAGAGGTTCTGCTGTAGTTAACAACTCCAAACGTGTAAAAATCTGTTAACCAGTTTACTGTGTAATTTAATTTAATCCTGACTTGTGCTCAGGATTAACTGTAACCTGTGGAACTTGTTTAACTTGCTTACTTATGTAATCTCTGTAAATAGTCTGTTTGTAATATGTAATGCTGGTATTATGTAATGCTGTATCTGCTTGCCCTTGGAGCTTTTCTCCCTGGGCCTCCGCTGAAAATGGACATGTATCCAGTTGGACTATCCTGGTCAACAAATGTAAAATAAAAATAAAATAAATAAATAAATAAACATGGCCCCTCTGAGCTCCTCCTAAAACTGCATAAAATAGCATAGCCACAGGGTACATTCCTGTGGTACAGAAAATGACTATCATCCCCTCCAAAAATGGCACCCCCCCCCCCACCTCAGGTTCAGGTAACTACAGAAACATCAGTTAAAATTAATTTCCAAAACAATGGAATGGCATAGTAGAAAATCTAAGTAAACTGGGAATAAACCACTATGTCACCCACTGGATTAACAACCTGTTCACAGATAGGATCCAGGAAATAAAAACAGGGTAAGTTACTTCTACAAAGAGACCAGTACCCAGCAGAGTCCCCCAGGGTTCTGTGTTGGGACTGCTCCTGTTAGGCATCTACTATTCTGAAGTGAAAGCCAATTCCAAAGGTTCTAGCTGACTAAGTTTGCAGATGAATGCAAGTTAGGAGCAGTCATTGAATCTCCAACTGACTTTGCCAGCCTGCAGGACTGCTTGTACCAAATAAATAACTGGTGGCAAAATCATGGACTGAAATATAATGCTAAAAGATGCATTATCATTTCCTTTGGGAAGTCATATACTCTGAGGAACTACCACATTGACACTATGCCCATAAGAGTTAACCCAGTTGTTTGGGATTTGGGAACTTTTGTGGGATTGACCCAACTTTCGACCAACATGTGTCCGTTGTTGGAAGATAGTCCTTCTATATTGCACAGCTTATGAACAAAGGACAGTCACTGAGTATATTGCTCCCATTGGCAAGTATCTTTCCAGATACATGCAACAACTGTACCGCCAACAGAGATACCTTACTAAAAGGATACAAGGCCTAAACAATATATCTTACATGAACTGACTCAAAATCTGTCACTGTACTAAGAATCCTATAGTCTACTAAGAGGTGAACTGAGTCTGGCATAAAAGGCACTCTTTGACCCATTACTGGTGAATTTACTGTACATTAAGTCAAGAAGTACTCAGGCTAGGAATCTAAACCTCTTCTGCAACATCAACAAAATGGTTTGAAGGAACAGATGTATCTTGCAGAGGATACTGCAGCTCTGGAATAGATTCCCCGTCCACATAAAATAAAGATCATCTTTGTCCATATTCAAGTACAACCTGGATCTATGGATAGGAAACAGAAAATTTACCCCAGGTCTACCCTTTGTTTATAAGTGTATACTAGGCTAATGATCACTAGGGCCCTTTAAGCCTACTCATGCAACCTAAATATGACCCCAAAAATTGTCTTATATAGTGGCTGATTTACTGACAGCTTCTGTCCTTCGCAGACATAAGTGCAAGACTAGGGGTGAATTTCAGATTACCCATCTATTATACTACTAATGCACAAAGGCAGCACCTAATTCCTTTATTCCATTCATGGGTCCCCCCTAATGAGAGGGGTGATATATAATTATCAACCATGGGATGAGTAAAGCCAATCTAACTCCAAATGGGATAGGTTAATTCAAGCACCAAAAAGGATACTGGCTAGGCTTAAAATGGACTACAAGGGCAGCTAACCTTGTATAATCTATGAATCTATGTATTATAGCCAATTTCAAGAGTCCTGACTTGTTTTGCCATCCTGAAGGTAGGGGGTGTCCTCTGTAGGTGGCTAATGACAAGATAATTATGGTTCATGTGGCCTGACTCTGCTTTGTAAGATCTATGAATCCAAAGTCCAAACAATCTGCTCCTTGTTGCAAGGATTTCATCCATTGATAGGTACTTATCAGCAGAGTCATCAGACGTCCTTTCCACCATTAAACAGTCTCCACAAGTAAAGGAAAGATTACCTCTCTCTTCTGATAATGTGAGGAATACAAACAGAGCTATGTTCTACGGAGTGATATCAGTCAGGATGCCACAAAATTATTTTCTAAATCAGCCACCTTCATTTCATGTCTTCAGATAAGGCTTGACAGGGCTGTAATTTACCTCAACACACACACATATTCACTACAAATACACCCACATTCATCCAGAATACTGCATCAGAACATCATAAACAAAAGGAGGGAAGAGAAAGTTAATAAAGGGAAGTGTAGAAACCATCTGAGAGCTTATAAAAAAAGAGAAGTAGTAAAGACTGCAGAACACTAATTTATACAGTACTTTGGTGACTTTTTTGCTTCTCATTCTAATGTGCCATTTCTGTTTACAAATAATAATACAGTTAGAGATTATTGTTTAGTGTCACTTGAATTACCTCACAGCCCAAGAATCTGCAATATACGCAGAGCATGGAAAATGGAGGCGAGTATGAAGTGATGACATGGAATTACAGCCTTGAATAGGGACATACTGTCTGTAACAACATATGAATAATGATAAAATATACAAGATTAATCTCTGGGCTGTGCACATGCAGACATGTGCAGGAAAGGATATTTAAAAGAAGGGCATAGTGTTTTGAGTGGAATGAGAATAACACCACAAACCTTCTTAGTTTACTTTACATATGCTGCTTCTAGTTAAGTCGTGCTGTCTCTGGAAATAAAGTCCTTGCTTCCCTCACTGAAAAGTCTGAAACAGGATTCTTTTGTGCACTACAGTATTTGATATTTCAGTCCTTCTTCTTTGAAACAGAGGCCATAAATGACTCTGCCCCACAAGTTTTATGCAAATATATATTGGTGAGGGAGCACACTTCTGTTGCTCTCATACAAGAATGTCTGTGACAGCTCACAGAGCTAATAAACATTAAACAAGTTATATAAGCACTATGCTTTATAAAAAAAACTTTTAGCATTTTCAAGCTAAGTCACCCTCTCCTCAAATTTACAGACACTAACCTATGCTGTTTATAGGGCTGTGAAGGAATTGGGAGTGCTGTACTTAGCCACAAGTATATTTGTCTGTTCTCAAAAATGGAACATAGAACACAGTCACCTGTATCTCCTCATTGTGTTTAAAGATATCCTGCAGTATTTCTTGCGGCCCATCATTACTATGACTATACTCAAGTACAGAGACATCTGCATATTAGTGTCTTGTGACAGGTATTGCTCTACTAATATAGCCAAACATTAATATTTTCTATTGCAGTTTTTGCTTCACTGTGTATACATTACATCTTCCACCTCAGCCAGTCACCTAAGTGGTGGTTGTGCTATGAGCACAAAGTGGGGGTTTTGCTTACTTCAGTGGGTGATATAATTGTCAGCCAAGCCTCTCTTACAAGTAGATGCCTCTAATCTAGTCTGCAGTCTACACCAAGGGATACTTGTTAGGATGCAAATCTCTAACTGGCTGAAGTCCTAGTTTGTCTCAAATTAATTACATTATTATAACCAATTATAGATTCACAACTATGACCCCTTCTGAGCTTGTACATTATGTTAACCAGTTAGAAAAGTTAGCAGTTGAACAAAACACCTTTCTTATGACTGATCAACTATCCAGACAAACTGTCAAAAATTTACTAACAACAATACACATGCCCAGAGATTTCTAGACTTTGTCGATGCGGGTGACCAAACTATTCCCTTACCCAGCAGAAGTGTTAGCCTTCTTGATCTTATCCTCACAAACATTTCTCCCAGTTGGACAACCAAGCCTGTTACCCCTCATTAGTCAAATCTGACCATCGCACTTTGATCTTCTCTATGAAAACCTGCTTTGTATCCTTTACATTCAGGAATTACTACAAAAACTAATTATTTACTATTTATTGATCTTACTGATGCAGTTCCCAAACAACCTTATAACTCAGGCTGCTACTTACCACTCTGAATTTGACTCCCTCTTGGATAAATACAATGAGGCATCCATACCACTCCAGAGTAAGCATAACGACAAGGTATAACTAAACCAGTATGCCAGGAATATCACATCAACAAACTATAATAAAAAGAATAAGCTTCTGGCCATCACTAAAACATGTCCACATCATCATTTTAAAAGGGATTTGAAACTGGTAAATGTCTCAACTTATGATTAAGAAATGTAAGACTGACTATGAAAAAGAAGTTATGCACTTAACCATAACATGCCATATGTATTGAGGATTTTCATTTCTCTTCACATATGGGTTCTGATCCAATCCGTTGGATCCAAGTCAACCATTACAATAGCCTGTGGCAACCAAAAAGCTCTTGGACACCTCCCTTTACCCATAATGCATTCCCTCCTTGTTACCTCTAATCTTGTTTGCTAAGGCTATCTTATGTAGGAGTATATAAAGAAATTTTCACATAGAAATGACCACAGTGAGACCATTTCTGGAGTATGGAGGAATATAACCATCTACCAATATGGAACTTCCCACTCTACCAAGAGCAAAGGCCATGGCCTTGGAGGGAGGACATGTATGGAGAAATGAAAATCAACAATACAGAATGTTATGTTAAGTACTTAACTTCTTCATCTGATATTGTCAATTTTCATTTTGTCCTCACATATGGGTCAGAGTCCCCAGCTACCTTTATCTTGGGTGAACTCATCGAAAGATGTTCCTCAAAACCATTGAACCAAAAGAGGCCCTTCTCCTGGAGACCAAATCCAATTTGTAATGAGTAATAAAGGTATGATGATTAGCCCATGTGGCCACTGCACAAAATTCGTTCATGGATGCATTAGCCTGACAAACTGCTGAAGTGGCCATGGCTCTGGTTGAGTGAGCTTGAACAGGTTTGGGAAGATTTATACCTTGTTTGGTGACGAAGGAAATGCAATCAGATAGCCATTTTTCTAGAGTAACTTTAGATACTGGAAGGCCTTTCCTATGGCCTGCAAAGAGGATAAATAATAGATTTGTCTTCCTAAAATCTTTTGTCCTGTGTAGACAGAAATGTAATTGCCTATGGACATCCATCAAATGCAGTACGTATTCACCTTTTTTACTTAAGTTAGGAAAGAAAATGGGCAAGTTAATGGTTCGATTGATATTGGATTCAAACAACTTTAGGTAAAAAGTAGGGGATGGTGTGCAAGGAAACTCTGTCTTTATGGACAATCTGGTATGGAGGTTGGATAGATAAGGCCTGAATCTCTGATATTCTTCTAGCAGATGTAATGGCCACTAAAAAGATGGTCTTCCAAGACAAAATATTTATATCACGTGTTGCTGTGGGTTCAAATGATGGCTAGACGATAAAACACAGCACTGTTTAGGTCTCATGGAGGAGAGGGGTCCTTATGAGGTGGTCTTAGCAAAAGGCTCCCTTTCAAAAAGGCTTTGCAGAGTTTGTAGGAGATCAGTGAGAAGTTATCTTTCTCATTGTGAAAATCAGAGATTGATGCTAATTTCACTTTAATTGTAGAATCAGCTAGTCCAATATCAAAAATCTGAGCCAAAAATTCATGAATAGAATGAATAGGTGCAGTGAAGGGATCTACATCATGCTGTTGAGCCTAGGATACAGATCTTTTCCATATAAAGTGTTTGAGTGGAAGGCTTATGGGAGGATAGTAAAATATGACGGACTGGAAAGGAGAGCATAGGCTGTCTGACTACTAATGGAATTGTAAAACCAAGACATCATCTTGAATCTGGACAGACTGGAATGAATTATTCCTGTCAGATGTGATAGTAGGTCTGGAGTGGAATCCAGAGTCCAAGGATTTCTCTGTAAATGAGGCCAAAGGAAGGGAAACCAGATTTGTTGAGGCCAAATAGGGGCAATGAGGATTACCATTCTCTTCAACCTTTTTGCTTTCTGGAGAAATTTGGGAATCAAAGGAGTTGGGGAAAGGCATACAGTAGACCAGAAGGCCAATCATGTATCAGAGCATCCCTCAGTGATTCCCCTTGTTGGGGGAATTAGGGCAAAGTATCAGCTGCACTATGGTTTAGGGGGTGCAAAGAGGTCAAAGCAAGGCTGGCCCCATCTACATAAAATTTCTTCCGCCACATATTGGTTGAGGTACCATTCGTAAGGCATTAGAATGGATCTGTTCAGCCTGTCCACTATCATGTTGGACTTTCTCGGAATGTGTGTTGCTACAAGAAAACAGTTTGAAGAGATCACCTACTGCCACCCAGAGTGCTTCTCGACACAGGGGTTGTGATCTGGTTCCTCCCTGTTTATGTACCAGACCAACGAAATGTTATCTGACTGAATCACTACCATTCCTCGAGGAAGAACATTCTGAAATGCCTGCAATGTTAAAAAGCACTGCTTTCATCTCCAGGACATTTATGCTCAAACTGGCCTCATTGGCAGACCATGTGCCATTGACCATCTTCCCTAGATAATGCCCCCCCATCTGGGAATAGTGCATCATCACCATGGCCTGGGGCTGTAGGGTAACAAAGGGTCAGCCTTGTTTTAGTTGAGTAGAATGAATCCACCAGTATAGCTCTCTTTTGCAGACATCATAATGAGAATATGGTAGCACATAGGGTGGTGGAGAATTAACCACTGTGCAGTTGGTAGCCATTGTAGTATTTATATGTGAAATCTCAACAAGATGATAGCTGCCACCATTGATCCCAGAGCCTGTAGTATGTAACAGGCAGCTATCATCCTGTTTTGAAGCAGCTTGTTAGCTTAGCATCTGACTGCATCCTGGAGGATGGAAGGTTCGCTATCATCTGACCTGTATCTAGGACTGCTCTTATAAAATCCAATGTCTGAGAATGTTCCAACTGAGATTTTTCATAATTTATGCCAAGCTCTATACATATCTGGGTTATCTGTGGATAACAGAGTCCCTTGCTTGGATAAGTTGATGCCTGTTTGGGGCAGAAATGAGACAATCATCTAAACAGGGAAACATGCAGAATTCTTGTCAACTCAGGTGAGCCGCTACCATTGCCATCCATTTGGTGAACACTCTGGGGGCGGTAGTAAGACCAAATGCCAGTGCTCTGAACTGGTAATGACTGCCTCCCAGCCGGAAGTGTAAATGCCTTCTGGATCACCTGTCCATTTTTATGTGGTAGTATTCATCCTGAAGGCCTACAGAGCACATCTAATTGCCCTCTTCCAAAAAAAGAAGTATGGACTGTACCATGACCATTCAGAACTTTTGGCATCAAACTGACTTGTTTAGTTTGCTGAGATCCAGTATTAGTCTCCAGTCCCCTGTTTTCTTTGGAACTAAAAAGAGCCATGAGTAAGTTCTGCTCTCTCTCTCTCTGGTCTGGGGACACCTATTGGAAGACTCTTTTGTTTAGCAGTTTTTGTATTGCATGATCCCTTTGACTGGGTGGAATGTCCAGGATGTTCTTGTTTGGGAGAGGTGGATGGAGAAAGGGTATTAGGTAACCACTGGATAGTATCCTCTGCACCCATACTTTGGTGGTTATGTTTAGCCAGGCTCTCAAGTGCAGAGATAGTTGACCACTGATTGCCTCCAGAGGCAGGCAATCAGGCCTCCTTTTAGGAGTGCTGGAAAGGTTTCCCAAAGAAAGGTTCTCTGGACACTTGATTCTGTCTGCCTCCTCTGAAGTGAGGGTGGCTTCTTCATGAATTGTTCCCCCCTCTGCATTTGGTGGAACTTTTTCCATATGTGTCAGGATAAGACTCTTGTGCTTTCTTGAACCACATTTTGCCACCACCTCTCTGACTCTTTGGATATGGTCTCTGAGGGGTGACAAAACCTATGCCCATGACAGAAATGGTTTTACCCTCCTTTTCACCCCTGGATAGCATATATTTGACCTTGAAATCAAAATGGGAAGTACAGTCAAATGCAGCATTGGTGAACAAAGACTAAAAAGGCTCTGCAAATGCACATCCAGGTATGCCTCCTCATAAATATGCCTGAACCCACTGCTCTGCTCATTCCCTCAGCTGCATGTGATATGAGCCTCATGGAAGACTTAGCTATAGAATGTAGGGTTGCCAGCTGGGAAATAACCCTTTCTAGGACCCCTTCAGCTATGGTGTCCTCAAGGGTATCTGTTAGCACCTTGATCAGATCCCTCTGAAGTCTAGCAAAATGGGAAAGGTAATTCAGTGACCATAAGGCAAAGGTCACTGAAGAGAAAACTCACTTCTTGCATCTATCCATCATCCTGGAATCCTTATTAGGGGGATGGATAGTGGAACTTTCCTCTGAGAGTTCATTCTTGGTAGCTGCTGCCATGACCACAGCATCTACTGCAACCCCTTTAGTCCAAAACTTTTTGTTTCTGGTGCAGTAATTATTTTGTTAGGTCTCCTGGGAGTTGGTTCAAATTAGTTTGGGTCTCCTACACCCACCAACAGATCAAGTCAATGATCTTGTCGATGGGCTTAGTCACCCAGGAGGCAGACAGTCAGGATCCAAAGGCCGCCAGGTACACCGACTCCTCAGGTGAAAGATTAATGGTCTGCCAGCCACCTCTCTGTTTCAAGATCTCCAAGATGTCCCCAAAGGAAACATCTTCAGGAGGTGACAGTGGGGATCGTTCTCCCTCATCGAGGTCAGTGTCTTCCATGGCTGACTCCTTGATGGAGTACAAATGTTTCCTCTTACAAGTCCTCATCCAAGGGGCCTCCTCAGTGGGGTACTCTGAGGAGGTATCAGAAGAGGTGGGGGTACCCTTTTAGGTATCCTGGGGCCTAAAGACCTGCTGTCCCTGCTGAATGTTATGGTTAGAATGGGTGCGTAAGGGCTGTTGACGGGAGGAAGGAGGTGTCTTCCTAGATGCAGAGGCAGCTATGGCCCTCTCCAGAGTCCAAAAGGCTGACAACTCCTGAGTAGAGAAGGAACCCGGATCAGACAGGCCACACCTATGGACCAGGGACCTCTCAAGCTCTGAAGACAGCTCACTGGGGTTGAAGCTGGAACTGATCTGACCTGCGTGGAAGCCCCAAGGTGCAATGACTGCCCAGAAGGTACCAGAGTCGAATGCACCCATGGCCTGTGAGGTGTGCTATGGCTACAAGAGCTCTCCAGCTCCAAAAACTCTGAGCAACTCAGAGCACTGGCCCAGTCTGAAGAAAAAGGAATTCTCGGATCAGAGCCAGAAGACACTGGGCGTGTCAGATCCGATAGCTCTGAAGCTTGCACTGAAGTCAGAGGAGGAACCAAAGGGGGAGTGGATTGCTTTAATAAATCCTAGACCTTATGGTTAGGACTGAAGGTGAAAAGGAGAAAGAAGGGGAAAGCTACTAATGATAGTAGAAAAGCTTCCTGAAGGGTATAAAGGAGGGAAAGTGAAAGCAACCTAGTAAAAAGTGATTACTGAGAAAGAATGAAGTCTTAATAAGACAGGGGAGAAAGTGTTGAAAGTTAAACTAGAACAGCAATAAAAGAGGAAGGAAAAAATTAATAAAATGTGAAAAACCCCACTTATCTGCCAAGAGCACAGGAATGTCTGCGTCTTCACAAAGGGGCAAATGAGATCTGAGGTTACAGGGAGGGATGCATTGTGGGTAAGGGGAGGTGCCCAGGAGCTTTTTGGTTTCCATGAGCTATTGTAATGGCTGAGTCAGATCCGACAGATCAGATCTGAACCCATATGCGAGGGTGAAATGAAAATTGAAAATGACAATATCAGATCATATGATTGCATCTAATTCAAAATATAAACATAAGGCCTTCTTCAGCTACATTGGGAAGATTAGAAGTAACCCACAATTCTCTATTGAAGTTAACTCCAATGATAACTCCTTCTCTCACCCCAAGGACTTTTTTAATATTCTTGCAGGCAAAGAGTCCTCCAATTTCACTTCACCCACCTTTCCCCTCCATTCCCCTTCTTGAGATCAATTTGGATAAAGTCTTTTTAAAACTTTCCAGAATTAAAACACTACTTCCATGAGTCCAGACAATATCCCTGGAAGCCTGCTGAGAAGTGTAAAGTCCCACAGTTTTATATGCACCTAATTTTGTATTGTGTCTTTAAATGTTGAAAACTTTACTGTATATAAATGCTGGTTAGAAGTTGGTATGCTCATCTGATGAGAAGTTGTACTGATGAAATTGTGGTGATTCAATTAAGGCATTTGTTTTGTTTATGTGCTCAGTAAAGTTGGTGTTGCTTTCTGGTGAACCTTCCAGTGCTTTATTTCTTGATTATCCACTTAGCAAAACCTCTACATCAACTTGTCAACCTGGGTTTCTCCACTGGTTATGTCCCCTGAGGAGTGTAGAATGGCAGTTGTGGTAACTTTGCATAAATATGGTTTCATTACTGACCCTAAGAATTACAGTCTTATTAATACAATCTGCAAGATATTACAATATACTATAGCTGCATTAATAAACAGTGTTATATGTGACATTATATCCCTGGCTACACATCAGTTTGGCTTTATAAAAACAGCTCATGCCTACTCAACCTGGTTCAATTCTTTTAAAGAATTACTGAGGCCATGTATAAGGGGCAAACAGTCTTCATTGCTTATCTAGACCTTGCCAAGGTCTTTGACACTCTCCATCATACTAGCATTATTGATAAACTCTCCCAACTCAACATTAACCCCTACAGAGTTCAGTGAATTCCTATTTGGCTGTCTAGTGCAACCCAAACCATTAAGATCAGGAGTATTTGCACCAGACAGAAAAGCACTACTAGTGTTAGCCCACAAGGCTCTGTGCTGACTCCCCTTCTTGTTTGGCTTGTTTTCCACTGGCAAATGTTTAGTGGAGTAGACATGTCTGCAGCTGAAGGCAGATGTGAATTTTTTTTGAGTGAAATTTACAAAGACTCATTGCTGAGTACAGTTCCATGGAGACAGGCTATCTGCAGGTGCAAGCAGTTAATCTTGAGAATTCAGAGTATTCCTTGCTGAGTAAAATGTAAAGTTTAAAGGTACAATAGCAAGCAATTTAGTGAAAAAAATAGGTTTGAAATTACTGGAAGTGAATAAGATGTAACAACCTCCCTGAAACCTTAACACTTTAATGCAGTTAATAGAACAGTGTACGATACAATTTACTTTTATTTAGAGATAGCCACTGCACTTTTTCTTGGACCTGAAAGTTAATTATTTCTGAAATTATACAAGCTGTTTTCATATCTGGGAGGGGAAGAGAAATAAGAAAAGAACAGACAGCAATCAATGTAGGTGGGAGCACAGACTGTACATGCACTTTAGCAAGGTAACCTTAATTTTAAGTTGAATAATGCCTGTAGGTGCAGCTGTCAATGTAGGATAATTGTTTGTACTGAAGGGTTAAACTTCATGTTTTTAAGATGTAAATAGTTTTGTGTTTGTAACAAGTTAATAGGGGATGGGGTGTTTTGGATTTAGTTTTGTTTTATTGAGAATTTTCATTAAAACAAAAAGTCTTGAAAATGTGACATAGGTTCAAATGGAGATTAGAAGAAGCAACTTAAAAAAAATCAGTCTGCTAAACATTAGTATATGCATGTAACACAAAAGCTGGAAATACACATTAAAAAAATTGTCATGTATAATAAGTAGGAACAATAGCTTTTTATCATGATGGCTATGCTGTCCATATTATCCTGAAATCTGAACGGCTGTACAGGTAGAGATAAAAAGGACAGAATATGAAATTATATTAAGAACTGCAAAGTGCAAACAGCAATGCTACAGCAGACACATTTGGAAAGAAATGAGCATGTGAATTTGAATGTGACAAAGAGGGGATTTCAGAATGGATATTCAGCAGAGTACCAGGGACAGAGGAAAATGGCAGTAATTAAACTAATTGCTACAGGGGCTCAAATAATGATAGATGAGGAAAAAGAGACAAAAATGGTGGATTTGTGGTACTACGATGCTACTGGCAAGGAAGGAAGATTACAATGGCATGTATTTATATTCCACTGAGCTTAAGAAAACTATGGGAGAAATAATTACCTTTCAGCAGGGAATATTTATAGGTGGTGACTGGAATTTGATTAACAATAGTGAGGCTGTATTGGGGGGCCTAAAACAGACAATATAACAAAAGAAGGTAGATTTCTGAAGACATTTATGAAAATACTTGGTATGGAAGATGTGAATTCAGTAGTAGGAAATCAGACAGAATTTACTTAATATTTTTTAAGGTACAATAACTGGGCTAGACTACATAAAAATGATATTTCACAGGAACATGTGCATTTAATTGAAAGCTTTGCCACACATCCAATAAACTTTTTCTGATCATGCACCAATAAAGACTAAGATAAAAATGCAGGGCAGTGAAGTAAAAATAACACACTGGTGCTTTCCCACCTACCTATTAAAAGGAGAGGAATTCAAAGAACTGGTATACTCAAGAGTTATTATGGAAGATAGAAATATACATACAAATATTTCAAGCACGGGCATTAATGCCCTTCTAGCTTGCCAATATGCCAAAACACTTGTCCCCATAATAAGTGTTCAGGCTGTTCTTAAAAATATCTAAACTAGTACTTGCTTTAATGCAATTTGGTAGTCTGTTCAATGCATCTGCTACTGTCAGAGAACCAATTAGTACACTTCTCATCACTACAGAATCTTCTCATAAGGTGTCTGATGATTCTTTGGTACTTTTTGATAACCCCAAACATTCCTAGAGGTAGTTGTCTCTAAATGCCCTTTATACTTGAATAAGATCTCCTCCTAGATATATGTAAGAAGCACTGTACAAGTTCAGATATTTTAGTCTTTCATAATAACTTAAATTTTCGCATCCATGGATGCCCTTGGTATATTTCAACTGTACTCTTTCCAGTTTACTCATGCTTGTTTTCTTACAGAGTTTCCATACTGTTATTCCATATTCAAGTTTGGGTCTAATGTAACTAACAAACAATGACTTCATCATTTTTGATGTCTTACACTTTATAATATATTTATACAACCTATAGTTCTATAACTATGTTTAACCAATTGGTTGATATGATTAGAAAAACTCATAGCTGAATCTACCAATATCCATATACCTTTCATTTTATGTGTCTCAAATCTCATATGCTTAGTTTTTGATGCATTTATCAACATATTATTCTCCTGTGCCCAAATGGTCAATTTAGTCAAGTTATTTTGCAGACATGCCTTATCTGCAACAAGTGTAATCAGCTTACCCAATTTCAGGTCATCTGCATATAGACTGTAGAACAACTCAGATTAAAAAGTTTGGTCTGAAAGATACAATCTAAACAAGTAAGGGCCTTGGACAGAGCCCTGTGGGATACACTGACTGTAACCAAGGATTTCACCTGTCCAGTTGCTGTTTGATACTTGTCATGTCCTATTTGTAAGCCATGCAGCTATCCATCTTATCAAGAGTACATCAAAACCTAGTTGTACTAATTTATTGATCAGAGTTTTGTGTATGCAGCTGTCAAATGCTGAAGTTAAATCTATATAAATTACACCACAGCACAATTTTTCATTCATAGCTGCTATTATATCTTCAAAACTTATAGCTATTCACAAGGAAAAAAGTAATTAAAATTATTTAGAAGGGTTGACAAAGGTTAAAGTATTGCAGAATAAAGGGAATCTCACATAACAAGAGGAGGAGCAACTGCAGAGTGCTAAAGAGAAAATAAGGGAATATCTGGATAATATGTATGAGTTTAGAAAGTTTGCATTTAAGCAACTGTTTTTTGATAACTCCAGAACACAAGAACTTTAAACATGACAACTTAGAAAGAGAATGTTGAAAGGGCTGTCACCAAACTTAGGGAACCTATAACAAAAAATAAATAAATAAATAACCAGAGATTCTGTACAGGTTTTAGAAATATTCTATAAGTGTTATGAAAACATGTATAAACCAGACTGATGTGGAAATCAAGAAAGAGTACAAATGGAAATAATTATGAAAGACTTATGCATGCCAAAGATAGAGGTAGATGAGGCTCCTCAACTAACAGCTAAGACAGGTGGTGATAAGATAAAAACTGTTATATATACTCAGTCTTCAGCAGAACAGATGGTATTCCTGTGGCAATCAGGAGGGAAGAAAGTAATAACGATCTGGAAGATTTTGTTTAAGAGTATTTTAAAAAGGTGGGAAGCAACAACATCTTGGAAAAAAACTGTGGTGGATGTGTTATCTAAAGATGGCAAAGACCCTTTAGACCCAGCTTCATGTAGATCCATTTCAATTTTAAACCACAATTATAAAGTGTTTATGTCAAGTCTACCTAAAAGAATGGCAAATGTGTTCCCATAATTGACAGATATGGATCAGTGTGATTTTATGGAGGAAAGGCAAAAATTTGACAACATTGATACAACAATGGTGATCCAGAGGGAAGCAAAATGTAAGAAAATACCTCTGCTGATGGTGGGTCTTGATGCAGAAAAAGCATTTCAAAGAGTAAACTGGGATTTTACGAGTAGGACACTGGAAGCATTTGCATTCCCTGATACAATAATAAGGTTAATTAAAAAGATTTATGAAGGATCTGAAGAAAGAATTAAAGTGGGAGGGTTCCTCTCAGATATGGTGTGTTTGAACAGAGGCTGTCCTCTTTCCACTTTATTAGCTTTATATTTAGTCCCACTGGCAAAGAAAATAGGGGTATCAGAAAAACAATGATATAACTGATATAGTAATTAAGAAAAGTTGGCTTTATTTGTAGATGATATTATTTTGTACCTGATTAAGCCAGAAAAGGACATCTCAGTGTTGTGGAACGTTTTGAGACAGTTTCAAGTCTTTTCTGGATATACAATTAAAGATAAAACAAAGGCTACAGCCATAAATTTTGTACTCACACACAAATTGGTTCAGCAATACCCATATTTATGGGGACATGATAATTACAAAGTATTTAGGAGTATGGATTAAAAATGCTCTTGTTATGGCAGCTAAGGATATGTGGGAAGAGACTAAACAAAAGATAATACAAAAACTGAGAAACTGGAAACTCTTATTTATGGATATGGATAGTCAGATACAAGCAGTGAAAATGTTTTAGTCCCTTTAGTCTTGTATAGAGGTCAGGCATACTTTTATCAACCTGAAGAGAAGTTGTGGACAATAATTAATAAAGATTTGAAGGACTTTATATGAGAGGAAAACAGGGCAGGAATTAAGTGGGATAAGTTGATCCTTCCACTAGAATAAGGTGGTTTAGGTTTACCTGATTTGAAGGGATATTTTGCAGCTACATAATTAAGGCTCATATACATAATATAAGCAGAAAGTTATAATTCAAAGTGGAAAGGGTTGATGACGAAGCAAGGAGGAAGTTCAAGAAATAAAGAGAAAGTGGGATTCTGGATGCAGACCCTTAAGGAGAATAATAACAGCTAGGCAGAATATTATATTCATGAAGTAGCAGAAAGTATTCTAAGAACTAAGATAAATACGAGAATGAAGAAAGAAAATTTTGCCAAAAGGGAGGACTGCAAGGAGGAGTTCAGAAAATAGGCAAGAGGGGGCTGGAATTTACTGGAGAAACATAGCAAAGGAACCAAGATATTTGGGATCAAATAACTCAAGCAGGGAAGTTAACAGAGTGGGATGAGGCCAAGAAGACATTCAGACTTCAGGCTAGAGACTACCTTCCCTAGCCCGGGTTTGATCTCGGAGAATAGGCAAAGGGATAGGTAAATTTTAAGTGAAAGACCTACTCTGGTAGAGTTTATAGTTGAATCTAGAATGGAACCAGCTATTAAAAGCGAGATTCTTAGTAGGGCATATAAAACACTGCATGCTAACTCTAAGAATCAATCAGAGGAGGTTAGAAAAGGCTGCAAAGAGAGACTGGAATAGCAATTTATAAGAAAACAACAGAAAGACGTGTATGGCTCCCAAGTATGCAACCAAGTCCATAAGGTTTAGGATCTTTCCTCTGAAGTGTTTCTAAAGGTAATTTTATACCCAGGCAGACTTTAAATATTTTTCCTCAGGTAGATAAATGTTGGAGGGTATGATTTTATTTTTTATTATTTATTTTTATTTTATTTTTTATTTTTATTTTGCATTTGTGACTGGGCTAGTCTAACTGGATATATGCCCATTTTCAGTAGAGGCCCAGGGAGAAAAGCTCCACATAAAACAAAGCAGAATATTGCAACTACAGATACACTAGTAGAAGAAAGTATTTAGAGGGGTGTGAGACATTTGAAATCAAAGTTGTGTATATGTCACAGAAGAACACATAATTATTTACAAGGCAGGGACACAAATTTAATGGCAGTGACTCATCTATAAAGCAGTGACACATTTGTAAACGCCTTCATGGGTACAATTATCCTAATCTATAATAGTCTCTGAGAAGAATGAGTTTTGTACAGTCTCAGGATAGCTATATGAGCAGATTAACAGAGGGGAAAGATGTAATGGTCTTAAAAGTAGCTATGAGGTGAGTAGTATTTAATGATAGACTTCGGGATAACAGGAAAAGGGATGTCAGTCAGGGTTGGTACAAGGACATAGCCAGTGGGTTTTAAGGTATATTTTGAATTCCTTTTTGAATAGTGAAGTAGAAGAAAGAGATGCGAGTTCATTAGGAAGTAGGTTCCAGGTTTTTCCCACATCGTTAGAGAGAAGGGAATCCCCTGCTTTATTGTTGGGTTTTTGTCTAGATACTACTAGTTTATTTGCTGAGCGTAGGTGTGTAAGATTTTTATATGGGGTGATTAGACTTGTGAGTATTGGTGTCTTGCATGGATGATAAAGGGTCTTATGGGCAATAATGAGTTGGTGGAATAGAATTTGATTATGCAGCTCCAGCCAACCCAGTTGTTTCAGATTTTGGCAGTGGTGGGTTCTAAAAGGAGAAACAGTTGCAAATCTGGCAATGTTATTGTAGGAGGTTGCCAGCTTGTTGAGGTTGCTTTTAGATAGATTTGTGTATATAGGAGAGGCATAGAAGAGAGTAGAGATAAGGTGGGTGTGGGCAATAGTAGTTCTAGCTATGGGTGTAAGGAGGGTTTAATTTTATACAGCGACCTAGTTTTCTGTTAACTGACTTTATTGTGGTGTTGATATGAGTATCATAGTTAAGGTCATGGTCTATTGTTACTCCTAAGAGTTTGGTGGTAGTGTCAGGAGATATGACTGTGCCATTATTAGATTTGATAATGAAGTCAATAGGGGTGGACTTTTGTGTGGGAGTAAAGAGCAATAGTTTAGTCTTTTTGGGGTTAAGGAGGAGACAGCACTGTAAGAACCATTTTTCTACTAATTCAAAGGCATTTTGGGTAAGGGACTGCAGTTCAGATGGTCCAGTAGTGGAGCATATTAATGTGGAGTCATCTGCGTATTGTATGCATGTGGCTTGAGGGATGTTTACATTTAGATCATTAATAAAAATTGAGAATAGAAGAGGGTCTGATACAGAACCTTGGGGTACACCAAGGGTGACAAGAAGGTGGTTAGCTAGACTATTGTCCCAAAGCACTGCCTGTTGCCTGTTAGCTAAGTAGGACTTGAACCACTGTAGTGCATGTGTACCTAGATCCCTTTTTATACTTGAGAGGTGGGGGAGTCAGTCTGCGGACAAAGTTGGACTTAGAAAGGTAATTCCTATGGAATTTAAAGAAGAATGATGCAGAAGAAAGAAGTAACTGGAAACATATGTTTGGGAGTGTAATGAGTTGGCAGATTTTAAAACATTCTGAATCTAAAGTTGGCACCCCAGGAAAATATGATCCTGGGAGGGTGTCAGAACAGACTTCTTGTGGTTTATGCTGAACCCCAAATTTTGCAAAATACAAGTGGATTTAGCAGGAAGAATACACCTAGATCTCTTTTTATCCTTGAGAGGTGGGGGTTTCAGTCTGCGGGCAAAGGTGGACTTACAAAGGTAATTCATATGGAATTTAAAGACAGTCCCTGCAATGTCTTACTCGTATCCTGTAGGGATTTAAACAGGTCAGCAGCAGCTGTCCCAAACAATTTTTACTATCCGGGAGGCATCCAAAAGCTTGGCTTTAATATACAGTTAAAGTCTGTAGACATAGCCAAGAATAACACTTCATCACAGACCCAAAAGCAGTAGCCCTGGAACGGGCATCAGCAACATCAAAGCTGCACTTTATGGAGTCCTAGGAAGTGGATCCAAGGAGGGAAACAGTTGAAGCCTTCCCATCAGAAACAGGGAGGTCAGAGACCACTGAAGCTACCTAAGCAAGAAAGGCCAAAACATACCTGGTCATGTGGGTTTAGTAATTAATAGCCCTAAAAGACAAGGTGGCAACAGTATATACTTTTTTACCCAGCCTCTCCATAGCTCAACTATCCTTATTTAATGGAAGGAGCTTAGTAAATGGCAAGAGCTAAGAAGGTTTGATAGAGAAAACAGAAATCACTGAGGGATCAGCAGAAGGGCACTTATACAAAAATATGCAATCCTAAGGAACCTTGTAGAACTTGTCAGGCTTCTTAGGAGCAAGGGTTGAGAATAAGAAGCCACAGAGACAGCAGAAAAGGTATCCAAAAGGTCTGCCAAAACAGAAGGAAGAGCAGATGGCTTAGAAAACTCCATCTGTAAAAGCTCATAAAGTCTTTTTTGAATGTCAGAGACCTGGAAGCAATCCATTATACAAGCAATAGTATCTCCAAATGATAATTCTTCTAAGGGGGGAGTCTGGCCTCAAAGAAGCCTCTTCCTTTACAACCATAGTCTAGAGGGGAAGGAATATGAAAGGAGTAAGCTATGGATTCTCCCCCAGAGTACAAGTCCTCATGTGAGGAATCTAATTCCCTAGGCGTCTTAAGACGGGTGGAAGACCAGGGATAGACATCCCTTGAGGAGGCTTCAAAGCCATTAAAGCATTAAGTAGACCTTGAATAAAATCCTGCCGTTCATGTTTGGAATCTTTAACAACAGGGATAATGTGTTTTTCTTTTTTGTTTTTTTTCTTGAGTGGAACGTCCACCCAAAAGCCTCTCAGTGGTTCAGGCCCTTGGCGAGATTCAATAATCGTAGTTGGAATCTCTTCCCTTACCAAAATCTGAGGAATCCCCTTGGAAATAATCAGTTAAGGTTCCCCCAGAAATGTCTGGAACAAACACTGGAAAAGCCTCCAAGGATGTCTGAGAATCTGGATCCATGCCGGCTTGTGAAGTGGTTGCAGAAGAGGAATCCAAGACAAAGACTGGATCAGGCCTAGCCTTTTAGGCCTTCTTCTTGGCACCTGGCTGACCCTTGGGATGGAAGGATTCTGCTATAGCATCCTGAGCCAACAGCTTAACTTGCTGGTTCTCAAGGTAAATAGCTAAGGAAGATAAGCAACCATGAAGGGTCTTAGGGACAAACGCTTAACAGATGGAGCACTTGATATGTTCGTGGGAATTGCCCAAGCAAAAATCCACTGGTCATGATGGTCTTTATGGGAATCTACCTCCCACACTGACATTTTCTCTTCTTGGATGTAATGAACACAAATACAATACAATAAAGGAAAAGGTAGAGAAGAAGTCCTAATGGGGCACTTACCTTTAACTGCTTGGTTACCAACATGGCAAGAATGTGTTCAGATTCCTGTTTAACAATGATGTTCAGACTGGCAACAAAGTTGTGTGTGTGTGTGTGTGTGTGTGTGTGTGTGTGTGTGTGTGTGTGTGTGTGTGTGTGTGTGTGTGTGTGTGTGTGTGTGTGTGTGTATTTGTGTGTATGTGTGTGTGTCTCTGTGTTCATACATCACCTTTATGCCCTACGCCTTATGTAGGGAGCATGTGTGTGACATATGTCACCTATAAAATCTAAACGCTTTGGTATACTGGGCTGATGTTGGGCTATCCTTGGCAGGAGATCTCTTATGTAAAGAATAAGGCAACACTGATACAGAGGGATATCCATATATGGTTTCCATAAAGGAAATTTTCCCCTCCAGCTAGGAGCAGTTGCCCCAAATTCACTGCTGAACTCACAAGCATTGCCTAATCTAAAATTAAGGATAATAATCCAAACAACCCATGTTTCCATGCACACAGATGAATACCTGATATTATCTCTATTCATCTCCCAGATAAGAAAAACAACTTCCATACTTTCAGTAAACATTAACTTTCAGACTTGATAAAAATGCACTGACTACCCTTAAATAAACTAAACTAAACTATGTCTAACTGATTAGAATACTAAGGCTGCTGAGATGACAACCACCTGTATAACTATTCATTTTCCATAGTGCCTAACTTCATTTATTTTCACTGAACTACTTGCCAATATCCTCACTACTGTAAATCAGGCTCCAGTCCTGACTGAATTATTAGGGGAGACAGAAATTTCTTCAGAATACACTTTTTAGATATAACATAATTAATTGTAGCATCTGCAGACTATCAGACTGCAGCCAACAGCAAACAGAATAACATTATTAATACTTTTTCATCATTTCCTCTTATGTTTCAAATCTGTTTAAAATCCTTAAATTAGGACATTAATCTAGGCATCCATCTCTATGAAAACAAGAAAAAATAACTTTTCTATATTTTGCATATGATCGTTACACATTTACAACCTACAGAAGCCCAAGATCACATTTTAATTTTAGTTTGCTTAACAGTCTTTCAGTTCTTATTACAGTGTAAAGTTTGGATGCATTACAACCAAGAGATAACTCCTAAATATCAGTAACATATACACCAGATGTTGATAATATTCCACCACCACATCTTTAAAATATCTCTAAGTGTATATTATACAGAATTGCTTTACAGTGTAACATGCAGCTTACATCAGGAAATTTTTATACAAATATTAATAAGAACAGAAACTGTTTTACTTATTACTTTGGCAGTCCATTTAGTGTCCCTCTAAACATTAACAAAAGTGTGCTTTATGCTTTACAGCTCTCCCACCAGTTTAAGACATTCAATGATCTTCTACTGCCACATCTTCTTGAAGAACCACAGTTCACATATAAACTATATGTAATGGGATTGATGCTGTACAGTCCTGCAATTTATTCACTAATTTCACATTGTTGCTACTCTTCTTTCTGATGCTCTGAGTGTTCCAACTTCTATCTCTAGGTCAAGTCCAAGGTACTCCTGATTCTCCTTGACAGCTCCTGGGCATTTTGGTGTTTTTCTATCACTCAAGCATTTTTCTGGGGAACAATGATGTTTCACTGGCAAGTCCTCTCTATGGACTTTCAAAATCAAGTCTCTTTCAGGGAGCCATTCTTTGTTGGCTAAACTTTTTTTTCTATATAGCTTGTTATGCATCCAAAAATGCCTTTAGTCCTCCAGGAAAAATATTCTGAAGAAACCTGAATATAGCAACTTGAATCCCACACCTGCCACTCAGCCTGTTACTGATGGGATAAATGTGCTTGTTTTCTGACTGATGTACAGTGAATAATCATTTTTAAGCAATAGTCCAGTGTCACAATTTTTAATACTTTTCCCTTCTGCGGCAGTTTTATCATGAACAACTCTTTCTACTGGTATGATTGCATAATCACTAATGTAAGTCTGGGCTACTTTTTGATGGCCAGACTTGGAGCATAAACCGAATGTGACCATTCAAATTAACAAATTCAGATATAAAACACCAGTCCAATTGCTTATATGTAACTTTCATAAGTTAATGCAATCTTCTTCTTTTTCTTTCAGCTGTTCCCATTAGGGGTCGCCACAGCGGATCATCTGTTTCCATTTCTTCCTGTCCTCTGCATCTTTCTCTATCACACCAACCACCTGCATGTCATCTCTCACCACATCCATAAACCTTAACTTAGGCCTTTCTCTTTTCCTCTTACCTGGCAGCTTCATCCTTAGCATATTTTTCCCAATATACTGAGCATCCCTCCTCAGCACATGTCCAAACCAACGTAATCTCACCTCTCTGGCTTTGTCTCCAAACTGTCCAACCTGGGCTGACCCTCTAATATACTTATTCCTACTCCTGTCCACCCTCATCACACCCAGTGCAAATCTTAACATCTCTAACTCTGCCACCTCCAGCTTTGACTCCTGCCTTTTTTCAATGCCACCGTGTCCAACCCGTATGACATAGCTGGCCTCACTACCCTCTTGTAGACCTCCCCTTTCACTTTTACTGGTACCCGTCTGTCACAAATCACTCCTGATACTCTTCTCCACCCTGCCTGTATTCTTCACCTCTCTTCCACACACACCATTACTCTGAACTGTTGATCCCAAGTATTTATACTCATCCACCTTCGCCAACTCTACTCCCTGCATCTTTGCCATTCCTCTATCCTCCCTCTCATTCACACATATATATTCTGTCTTAGTTCTGCTGACCTTCATTCCTCTCCTCTCTAGAGCACATCTCCGGTTTACTATCATAATTCCGGCGCTTATCTTGTTGACACCACTACAGCGAATGGCAGGGGTCGAATGGTGACAATGTCGAACCTGACATTGTTGAAGTACAAATCTCGCCCCTATCTCGACCCATGTTAAAGCCCATTTGGAGGTCGAATTTGAGATGTGCTTTTGGCAATGTCGGAATTCGACTTTGTCACTTTCGCGCTTGGGAGTAGGAGATACCGGCATTCGACCGAATGCACTTCAGAATTATAATAGTAAACCCATATCTCCACTTCTCCAGGGTCTCCTCAACCTGTTTCAGAGTCTCACAATGTCATATGTAAACATCATACTCCACGAGTACTCCTGTCTGATCTCGTCTATCAACCTGTCCATCACCATTGCAAATAAGAAAGGGCTCAGAGCTGATCCTTGATGTAATCCCACCTCCACCTTAAAGGGATTCATCACTCCTACCGCAGACCTCACCACTGCCACATTACCCTTGTACATATCCTGTACCACTCTTACATACTACTCTGCCACTCACAACTTCCTCATACAATACCACAACTCCTCTCTAGGCACCCTGTCATATGCTTTCTATAAGTCCACAAAGACACAATGCAACTCCTTCTGACCTTCTCTATACTTTTCCATCAACAATCTCAGAGCAATATCACATCTGTAGTGCTCTTTCCTGGGATAAAACCATATTGCTGATCACTAACCATCACCTCCCATCTAAACCTAGCTTCCACTACTCTTTCCCATAACTTCATGCTGTGACTCATCAGTTTTATCCCTCCATAGTTACTACAGCTCTGCACATCTACATCAAAAATACACTGCAACTATCCTATGTTTGTGACCATGTACTATATTTATACTACTACTATTATGATGAATATTTTAGTTACTGTTAAGTGAATGCTCATCTCAATACTACCACACTAAGCTTTTTTGTCTAATATTGGCCATACATAAACTGTTTGTCTTATGCAGCTTTTCTCCCCAGCCTCCAGTGAAAATGTTTTTTTATGGCCCAGTTATACTTTCCCATTACACAAACGTGAAATAAAACAAACATTCTCAAATCCCTGACAACTGTATATATTCATAGGGATGTATTATCGGTGTGGTAATTTCCATGGTAAGGCATCTCCCCAAAGGATACTATTATACATTTCTTTGCAGTGCATTTTAGACAGTGGCTCTGGCACCACTTATTATACTGTGTCAGGCCTTCTTGGAAAATGGGTCTTGGTGGATTTTATGACTGTGCTTACTTATTCATCCTTTTTCTGACCGGGTTAGTCCCACTAGGCTAGTAGGCTCTTTTCAGGGGAGACCAGAGGTGATATTTATACTACTAGGATAAATTTAGCCAGGGGATCAGCGGAAACTTCCCCAACTCTTTTTGATAGGTGCTGTCGGATCTTTCATATTCACCTGATCTACAACCAATATAGACTGATGGGGCCTTAGTTTAACATCTAATTTGAAGGACAACGTGCTCAGGAGTGCAGCACTCCCCTTATGCTGCAATGCAGTATCAGCAATCCATCTCCCTGGTGTGAGAATAGAACCCATAGCCTTCTGCATCAAAGACAAGTGTGGTACTTGTTGAACCACTATGTGTCTGCACCTTAGTTGTCTTTACACTTGGTTTGCCTTGATTTCAGAAAAGTAGATATCAAAAGGAGTGGCCTCAGCACCAACCCTTGAGGAACTCTGTTGGTGACTATCCTCTTTGTGCCTTGTCCTAATTTCCTGGGTTCTGTCTGAGACAGTTGGCTATCCAATGGATCAGATAGTGGTTTACAGCTATTTTCTTTTATTTTGTCTACAATGTCAGAGTGGGGTATTAGACCAAATACTTCGGACAGGTCACTGTAGAAAATATGGACTTTTTTCCCTCATCAATTGCTATGGTAACCGTCTCAAAGTCTACCAGGATAAGTAGATATGACCTGCCCATAATAAAACAAAACTGGGTTGGATCCATTGTTTGGAGGTTTCATCATTTCCATGACAATTCTCTTCATGACTTTGCATATAAGACTAGTCAGACTTATAAATCTGTAGTTACCCAAGTTTGAGAAGGCCTGCCCTTGTACAGAGGGAAAACAACTTTGTCCTCCATTCACTTAGCACAAAGCCTATCTAGAGAATATGGTTAAATAGTTACTCTGGTGGTCCTGACAGATTGTGTTTCATGCTTTTAAGGAGGCATCCTGGGATATTATCAGGGCCCATTAATGTAGTGTTCTTGGCCTTGGAGAGTGCAGTAAGGTCCTGTTATCTTGTGAAAGTTGGGGGGAGTTACGATTGAAGGTAATTCCTGAAGGGTGTCAGGAGAAAACTTAGAGCTAAATTTGGTGGCCAGTAGATTTGTTATAGTGGCTCTATTTACAATTAGTTTGACACATTGTTGTGCATTGCCTTTGAGGCTGAGGACATAGCTAAAGAATGCCTTGAGATTACTCTTGGCCTGGAAGGCTATTTCTACCCTATATTTGTTTTTGTAGACTTGATTAGCCTCATGTTGCTTGGCTAGATTGTTGAGAGAGTTTTTCCTTGCTGGTATTGTACTTCTTAATTTCCACAGTGAGTTCCTTCCTTTTGTTGTACATCAGGACGTCTTATGTTTTTCACTTTGTCCTGTGCTTATTCTGGTTAGGTACAGCTGTCTATATACATCCTTTAATATTTTTATACAGGTCTTCCATGAACAATTCTGCATGGGGGGGTTTGAATTTTTGCCTGGGAGTCACTTAATAGAAGGAAATTTGCCTTAAAATATCTGAATAAATCCTAAAAGTTACAGGGTTAGCTGGTGTACTGGGTTTTATTTTTTTATTTCAATGTAGACACCATTATAGTCCTACCTGACTAGTGAAGACATTACGGGGGTGTACAACATTCTCCCATGTTTCTGAAGATGTTAGTGCTTCTAGTGGGCACACAGCCTTGCTAGTCCAGATGTTTGTGTTTGCAAATTCTATGAATCGCTGGGTCTGCAAGTTTGGGGTCATGTATGATTCCCAGTTTAGACAGGAAGAATTAAAAGCTGTCCATGAATATGGTGTTGAGTTGAGTTTAAATTATGTTTTGGATTTCCAGGATCACTGAAGGGGGAACTATAGCTTGCAAGGATCTGGTATGGGATTTTGCCTATGGTAATTTGGCCATGGGGAGGCTCATGTACATCATACAATTTGCCTTGAGATGCATTTTTTTTATCCAAATTGCAGCACCTCCTTCTTTAGTCCCCTCCTGTACAGCAGCTGGTAAACCTGTGTGAAGGTATTATAATCTTGAACTGACAGGGTGCTCTCCATGGCTTTAAACCATGTCTCAGTAACTACACAGATGTCTACATTCTCCAGGGTGAGTTTCTTGTTTAGACTCTAGGCATTCAGCAATACCAGCTTTAGATTTTCTTAGGTTGGTTGTACTATGTCATGAGGGTTATCAGGTTGGCAATGCCTAAAAGGACCCTATGGGAGGACAAGGTTTTAGACAGTATTCAAAAGCCTAGAGGATGCAGGTACAGACCATTCCTGACAAGGCAGAGGGGTCTGTCATCCATAATGTACCCCATATGAATGACACCAAAACCATTAACCAATTACTAAAGTCAATCATCCTCTGTTCATATCATGGTATCTTCCTTGCATAAGGTAGAATGCTGCTCAATGCTAGGCTCATACTACACCCATGTGAACTATAACTAAGTCATACTGGTACTTGTGGTAATATAAATAAACCCACGCTAACAACCAACAAGCTTACCAACATTCTTCTACACCTTCAAAATAAACACTTATGCAAAGTTACACAGTTATCAGTGCTAGACAAAACCAGTGGGTAACCAACTCTGAAGAAAAAAATAGTAAAAAAATAATAAATAAAATAATAAACAATAATAAATAATAAAATAACTAATAAAAATAATATAAAAGTCCTAAAAAGACTTAACTGGCTAGATCTCCCCCATCTTCTCTATAACCAGCTCATATTCAGCTCATATTTGCCCACAAAATACTTTACTACCCAGACAAAATCCCTGCATTACAAGACCTAATACATCCCTACTCCAGTACTAGAGTCCTACGCTCCAATAATAAACTTCTCCTTCAAGTCATTAAACCTTACAACTCTGCTGGATCTTTCCTATACTCACATTCCATTGCCAAAAAGTGGAACACTTTGCCAACTTACATAACTGCAATCTCCTCCTTAACCCTATGCAAACAATCCCTAAAATCACATTTACAAGCAACTTGGACATGTAACTGTAACTCTCCAGGCTAGACTTCAGGTCTCACAGGATTACCTCTTACACCTTTCTATCAGGCATTTATCCTCCCTTCAGACTGAAATTCTCTCTCTTCCTTCTACAATTCATTCTTGTCCTAAGCCTAAACCTTAGAATATTCTCTGTATCATTTCTACTCCGCCTTTACCATCTGTCATCTAACTTATATACCTAAAATGTGTCTCCCTTCTAACAGTAAAGTCTATCCTAAACCATCCTTCCAGCATTACATTTACAGCTTTGCCTTTCAAACTGAATAGATTCATATGTAGGTACTAGGTTATCGGCCTTAGGGCCTATACAAGCCAAGCCAAAAAGGTACCCTGGCTTTTGCCAGCGCCACAGAAGTGATCCCTGGGGTGAATTTCTTATTTCCCATCCAATCATCAAGATTTTTCTTGAAGAGTGCTAATGAGGACCTTTGTTTGATATAGATAGGTAGTTTGTTCCAGAGTATGGGAAGTGTCTGCGACAGGAATCTATCCCTCCAGCATGTTCTGTTTATTGTGGTGACAAGGTTTAGGTCCCTAATTCGTGTAGATCAGAGAGATTTGGATTTCTTTAAGTGGAGCATGTCCAACAGCTCTGGGTTTGACATAGCCTTGTATGTTAGGCAGAGATCGCCTCCGAGTAGGCCATACGCGACGGAGTAAAGCTGGAGTTTTTTGAGATGGTCTGCATAGGGCATCTGGTGACAAGGTTTAGGTCTCTAGAGCATGTAGCTCAGAGGGATTGGGATTTCTTTAAGTGGAGCATGTCCAACAGCTCTGGGTTTGACATAGCTTTGTATGTTAGGCAGAGATAGTTTCTGAGTAGGCAATATGTGACAGAGTAAAGCTGGAGTTTTTTGAGATGGTCTGCATAGGGCATCTGTTTGAGGCTGGTAATCCTCTTTGTGAGGCATTTCTGCAGCCTTTCCAGTTGTTGTAGATGTCTTGTGAGGTACATACCAAAAGGGGCGTTGTACTCTATAATAGGTCTAATGAGTGACGAGTAGAGGGGAACAATGACCTCTTTTTTCCTGGATGAGAAACCTTTTGTGATGAGGTATGCCACGTAGAAGGATTTCCTGACTACTGTGGTGATGTGATTATCAAAGGAGAGACTACTGTCCACCTGTGTCCCAAGGTCTCTTATCACACTTTCAGTGTTAAGTAGACTACCACCTATGTGGTAACTCATGGGTACAGAGTTTTTACCAAAAGGGATGACAATGCACTTTTTGGCAATGAGCTTGAGGCCATGGCTTTGACCCCAGGCATCTGTCTCAGTGAGGCCCTTTTGTAGGATGTTCACATTGTTAGGAGTTTCAGTTATGGCTCCTAGTTTGCAGTCATCTGCGAACTTCGTTAGCTAAAGACCTTCTGTGTTAGCCTGTACTTCAGAAAAGTAGATACCAAACAGGAGGAGGCCCAGGACTGAACCCTCTGGTACTCCACTTGTCACTAGTCTGAAGCTGGATTTGGAGTCTGCTACTTTCACAGTGTGGTTTCTGTCAGTGAGCCAGTTGGCAACCCATCTTGTGACATAGGGATTTAGACCTAGTTTAGTGAGTTTATCTATAATTCCAGAGTGGGGGATGGTGTCAAAAACCTTGGCAAGATCTAGATAGGCTGTGTGAACCACCTTACCCTCGTCTACGGCTTTGGTGACTGCTTCAAAGAAGTCAATCAGGTTTAGGAGACATGATCTGCCCTTTACAAACCCAAACTGGGTGGGGTCCAGAGTTTGGAGATTACCAATGACTTTATTTATAAGTTCCATAATGATACGTTCCCATGTCCTTGCAGACCAGCCTTGATAGGCTAATGGGGTGGTAGTTCCTGGGGTCCGTGGTGGCTCCCCCTTTGTGCAGTGGGATAACCACCTCTATGCGCTATTCAGTGGGCACAAAGCCTGAGGTGAGGCTATGATTGAACATGGTGCTTAGGTGGGGTGCCAGTTCATTCTGTAGTTCATGTCGAATGCAGCCTGGGATGTTGTCAGGTCCCACGGATGCTGTGCTCTTGGCTTTGGAGAGTGTGGTTTTTACCTGTGCAGCCATGATTACAGGAACTTTGCATTCTTCTGGTATAGAGATGGGCCGTTTAGGGGGTGTGGGGGGGTAAAGTTAGCACTAAAGCTATCTGCCAGGATGTTGACAATATCAGTTGGTTCTGTATATTTAGTGTCATTGTGCTGTAACTCAGAGCAGATCTGAGTGTTGCCACTGAGATTCTTGATATAGCTATAGAATGCTTTGTTGTTGTCTTTAGAATCAGTGACGATTTTATTTTCATAACTAGCGTTTGAGGATTTTATGAGAGATCTCAGCTTCTTACTGAGGCTGATCAGGGAGTTCTTCCAGTCATGGGATTTTACTTTTTTTTTGCAACACTTTCTTTCTTCTGTTGTAGAGTTTAAGGCAGGGAATCACCAGATTGGCTTCCTTTTTTTGGAGGATAGCATCTTGGTACTGTTAGGGATAGCATGATGCATGCACTCGTGTAAGTGCTTATAAAGTGCATTTGTGTAGGATTCAGCAGTTGTACCTCTATTGTCCGTCTGCACGGGTGTCGTGAAGTTTGCAACTTCTGTCTTAAGAAGCGTGAAGTTGGCTTTGGAGAAATGTTTTATGGTGGTTTCCTAAATGGGGGGGTGGGGGCGGGATGTGGATGTCTAGGCTGATTAGCTTGTGGTCGGATCTGACCAATGATGAATTGACCTCTGGTGGGAACACCGGTCACCCATGTTGGTAATGACCAGGTCTAGGATATTGCTGCCCCTGGTGGGGGTGTGGATAAGTTGATCCAAGGCATTGGAATTTATGAATTCCAGAAAACATTGAGCAAAAGTGTTGGTACATGAGTAATTTTCCCAGTTAATGGTGGGGTAGTTGAAATCTTCCATTATTAGGGTGTTGGATTGTACTGTAATATTTTCCAGTCTATCAAGAAACGAGGAGTGGGAATCCTGGGGCATGGTGGGGGTTTGTGGCAAGTTACAATTTGGATTGCAGTCTTGCCCAGAATTAGTTGCACTTGGATAATCTCGGATGCATTATGCTGAGCAACTAGCCTGGAGGTGTGGACATCCTTAATGAATATGGACACGCCTCCACCTTTAGTGTTTCGGTCCAGGTTAGGTGGCCAAAAGGTGTGGTATAAATTATAGCCTAGTAATGCAGGGGTGCTCTCTGGAGCCTTGAACCAGGTCTCTGTCACCACACAGATGTTGATGTTCTCCATTTTAAGGAGTGCCTCGAGTGAATGCATTTTGAGGTTTAGACTTCTAGCATTGAGTAGCATTACCCTCATATTTTGCTTGCTTGTACCTGTTACAGTGGTGAATTTGTCATTTGAACCTTGCCTAAAAAGGCACTATAGGGGTGGCAAGAGCTTTACCCAGTATCTGGAATCCCAAGGGCAACAGGTGCAGGCCATTTCTGGCAAAGCATGGTGGTCTGTCGATCATGTCATCCCAGGCAGACAGATACTGGATCCCCTTAGAATGACACCAGAAGCTTAGCTAATTGTTGAAGTCAATCATTTTTTCCTTGTACTGTGGTATCATTCTGGGTGATGGCAGGATGCTACTCAAGGCTAGGGTCATACCTGTCTGGGTTACAATATAGGAGAGCTCCTCCATGTCTCTTTTCATGTAGTCCAGGGAGATATGTCTCAGGTCATTCACACCAACATGGACAATGACAGAGTCATATTTGTACTTTTTGTGGAGTGATCTGAGTGTGTGTGTTATGTGGCGGATCCTGGCACCCGACAGGCAGCTGACAGTAACTTTCTCCTTGTTTAGCCTGGTGAGTGGAACATCAGTTTGCCTGACTATAGAGTCACCTATGACTAGAATGTTGGGTATGTTGTCATGCCTTATGGGCTGTGGTTGAGTGGCACACTGAGTTTGTGGGCTATGTGTCATTTGGGTTGCATTGGGGGATGGAGGTTGCATGCGTTTCTGCTTTGGAGGTCTCTGTTGCTTGAGCAGATTTTTATTGAGAGCCTCCGTGAATGTAGGTGTGTGTTTTGTGTTGCTGCGTGTGTGTTTTGGTGGTGTAGGTTTTAAGGGACTATGTGATGAGTGTGGTGTGGTGCAAGTGTTTACCTTCTCCTCTTGACTGTCTAGTCCAGTCTTGGGTGAAGAGAGCTTTGATTCCAGTTTGGCTATATAAGTGCATCTCTCACAAGCTGTAGTGCTGGGTGGTAGGAGGAGAGGGTTGTCTGTGTACATGAGGCAATTGCTGCATTGCCCCAAGATGCCCAGATTCGTTAGGTAGACAGGCAAAAACATCAGAGCAGACTCTTAGACATGCCTGGATAGGTGTTTATTTATTAAGTACTAAAACCTGTTTTCCTCTAGACAAGTGAGGAAAGTTGAGTGCTGTAGTAATATGTAGCTTATGTAGTGCTTACAATGAGTTCTGAACAAGTGCTGAGCTCAAAGAAACAGATTTGAGTGCTAAAACTAAAAAACTGGCTAATTCTGAGGGAAAATTTGAAGAGCAGACTTTATGGTGCCAGGAATAACCCTAGCTAAGGGGATCCATAAAGTGTATTTTTTTTATATAACAGTAGCAAATGAGCAGACTGATTTAAAAAAAATAACCAATAAAAAGCTAAAAACTGAGACCTGTTCCAGCAGCCTTCGATCAGACAAGTTCTAACTGCACACTCCTGCCACTAGGGTGCAGGGGAACCTTCTCCAAAAAAAAGATGGGGTGGATTAGTGCTCAAGTTATACAAACAAAGCTAGATTCAGCAGGTCTGAATTTAGTCTACGCTACAGCAAACAAGGTGTACCAATTTCAGAAAGAAACAGTTCAAATAAGCAGGCACAACAAATCTTTAACTTGCTTCTCTTAACTCACCCAGTTACAAATGTTATCAGTTACTGACTACCATTATGGTTTTAATGTATTATGTAAAGTATCCTGCTCTGTATCTGGGAAATGATGTAAAAGGGAAAATGTCTTACTTTTGCGACTGTGAAATTGTAATTGATAATACTTATGTTGTATGTGCTTTGTTATATGTGGAGAGTTTCTCCCCAGGCCTCTGCTGAAAAAGGACTTGTGTCCAGTCAGACATTCCTGGTAACCAAAAGTAAAATAAAATAAAATAAATACATTTAAATTTTGATATGGTATGTAGCAACTGGAAAACATTCATTTCATCTGAAAAAAAAATGTATACTACTTAGGAACTTAGATAAAAAAGACAGGACAAAACCTCTAAAGCTTGGCACATATAAGCCTATCTAAAAATTAAAAACAAAAAAGTTCTGGAATTTAGAGAATCAGATGACTAGCTGTACCTCATATAGAAGCCTTTTAATAGACTAAAACTTCCCTTCCACAGCAAGAAATTTCTCAACATTTGACTCTCTCAAAGAATTCTCCAAATTGTCCCTACACTTTCTACAGAGCTTAAACCCAAGCCACCTAATTTCACACTTCCTTTAAACTTTAAATCTATTAAAACAAATGATACTAAAACCATTAACCAAATTCTTTCTAATAATCTCACAGGCTCCAACTGCCTACTTCACTATTTGACATAACTGAGAAAGACCTTTCCCTTGTTTTCTAAATCTCCTGTATAACTCTTACTTAATTCAGAATATAATGCCCAATCCTTGGGAGACAAGCTGTAGAGAAATAATATTCGAATGTTAAATACCAGTTCCAGTGAATGATTTTCAATGCATTTCCCTTCTTCTCATACTAGGCAAAATATTAAAAAACCTCATACTTTCAGCTTTGAGAATCTGTTCAAACTTGCAACCTGCTATTTCCTCTCCAGCAAGGCTTCTGATTAGAGAGAACCACCATCACTACCGTCATAAATGATATCCCCTAAAACATTGACACAGACTACTTAACTCCATTTTTTACACATCTAACCTAAGCCTTTAACCTGGTAGACCACCCTTTACATCTTAATTGACTAATTAAAAACTGGAATCAGGAACCAAGCTCTCTCCTGATTCAAAAACATCTTTACAAACAGAAACCTTTCAATACAAATTGGTAAGTTAACATCAGAATCGCCAAACTAATTAAAGCATAGATCAAAGTTTCACAATGTTGCCTATTTTTTTCTCCATATTTACCAATAAACCACCAGATGACCTTCTACAAACTGCAATAATACTATACGTGGATCTAACAAACTAGCCTCTTTCACAACATAATAAAACAGCTTGTTAAAGACTTCCAATTACTATCTACCTGGTAAGTTAACAGAAATCACCAAAAATCATAGATACATAGAACTATGGCTGCAATTCTCTCTCAACTTCCAACACCATTTATGACACAAAAAACAAAGTCAATTCTCAACTATTCTAGGCTATGAAAATCTTTCACAATTTCTTTCTGGAAGGTTCATTACTTTTGCCCCTAAAGTAGAGCACCAGTACTGACAAAAACTAAATGGTTCTGCATAACATAAAAAATAGTTACTCCTTAGTTCTTTTATTCATACACTGCTTAATCTGGAATTCTTCTCATTCTTTGTTAATTCTCACAACATGTACCACAAGCTACAATCTTAACTCCATGCCATTTCTCTATACCCTCTCTCCATACAAAAAAAAAAAAAATCTGTCTCAAAAGTGAAACAAATTACTCCTCCAATAAATTCAGAGCTAACTTAAAATATCTATTCACAGAAGCCACATACAAATACCATCACTAAACAAGGAATAACTTAACAGCAATGTCCTATACCCTCCATTCTATACAACCTCTAGTAAATTTTCTTAAACATTTCCTCCTGATGGGTCTTACCCTGCGCTAAGATGTCATTTATACCATATACTTATTAAATAACGTATAGTCTCCATATTATACTCTATACTTAATGCTGTCATACTCAAATGCTGCAAACATTATTCTTGCATAGTACTTTAACTGCCCTTCAGAGACAAGTATTCTCATATACCCACTAATTTGTAATTATCTCATGATCTTTTTTTTGTATTTTTTTCTTGGCTGAGTCTGAAAATGGCCCAAATGTATCATCACTCTATGATGTAAACAAATATTAAAAAAAAATAAATCCATAGGTAAGAGCTTTGAGTTTCTCAGTTTTTGTATTACCTTTTATTTAGTCTCTTCCCACATATCATTAGCTGCCATAAAAGAATCATTTTTAATCCATACTCCTAAATACTTCATTTATTATTTATTTTTATTTATTTATTTACATTTGTTGACCGGGCTGGTCTAACTGGATATATGTCCATTTTCAGTAGAGACCCGGAGAGAAAAGCTCCAAGCATCAGCAGTGACAAAGAATACAATATACTGTAACAGTCAAATGAATTACAGTACATTGTTTACATTGAGGGTCAGATAAACTTGTACAGAGTCCTTTAGTAGGTTTAAGCTAAGATCAAACACAGAGTGCAAACATTTGAGAAAGAGCAATCAAAATAAAAAAATACATTTTAAATTGTAATTTTTTTTTCAGTACTATGAAGGAAATCATTATTACATGTAGGCAACATAGAACAGTGGAGTAGAGAAGTGTAGAGAGAGCAAGAAGGGGAATAAGATATCAGTCAGGGTTAGAGCAGGGACAAAACCAGTGAGTTTTAAGATATTCTTTAAGATGCTTTTTATAAGGAAGAGTGGAAGCAAGGGTGGAAAGTTCACTAGGAAGCTGGTTCCAGCTTTTTCCTATTGTGTTGGTGAAAAGTGAATCCCCAGCTTTGTTGTTGGATTTAATAGTGGAAACTAGAAGCTTATTAGCTGTGCGTAGTGTTGCAAGATTTCTGTAGGGGGTAATCAGATTAGTGAGGATTGGGGTATTATTAGGGTGGTAAAGGATCTTTTGGGTGATAACAAGTTGTTGACAAAGTTGTTGGTTCTGCAGTTCTAACCAACCGAGTTGTTTGAGGTTGTGACAGTGGTGAGTTCTAAAGGGGGTGCCAGTGGCAAATCTGGCTATGTTATTGTAACTGGTGGACAGTTTGGTGAGGTTATTTTTAGATAGAGTGGTATATATTGCAGAAGCATAGAACAGGGTAGAGATCAGGTGGGTCTGGGCAATAGTGATTCTGGCTGAAGGGGTAAGGAAGGGTTTGATTCTGTAAAGGGTGCCTACTTTTTTTGTTGACAGACTTTATTGTAGAATTAATATGGTCATCATAGCTAAGGTTGTTATCAATTGTTACTCCCAGTAGATGGGTTGTAGTGTCAGGGGATATGTTAGTTTCATTGTTAGAGGTTACTGTGAAGTACAGTTGAAGTGACTTATGAGCAGGAGCAAAGAGCTCCTTCCTTTTAAAATACTGTTAAAACCTTCCAGATCTTTAGCACTTTCTTCCCTCCTAGCTTCCTAACTTCCACTGCAATATCATGTATTCCTGGAGACTTTACTGCAGATTGGTTATACACCATCATTTTTATCTCATCTCCTCCTATCTTAACATATTATCTTATCATAAATACGTCATTTTGTCATGTCCCCATGAATGTGTGTGAGTACATACTTTATAGCTACAGCCTTTTGTTTTATTTTTATTAATTTTATATCTTGATAAAAAAATTGAATTGCCTCAGAATATACCACAACAGAGATGTCCTTTTCTAGTTCCATCAGTTACAAAATATCATCTGCAAATAAAGCCAACTTTTCTTGAACACCGTCCTAATTATATCCATGAATTTCTGAGTCTCTTATTTTCTTTGCCAATAGTTCTAAATATAACACAAATATCAAATGGGAAAAAGGATATTCTGCCGAGTTCTTTGTTTGGATATAACTTATTAGAGAAGAATCCTCTCACTCTGATTTTTTGCTTCACATATCCTTATAATTAACCTTATTGCACTGTGAAATGCAAATCATTGCCTTACCCTCAAAATCTCAGCTCACTCTGTCAAATGCTTTCTCTGCATCAAGACCCACCAAAAGCAGCAGTACTCTTTTACATTCTGCTTTCCTCTAGATCATCATTGTTCTATGAATGTTGTCAAATATTTCCCTCCCCTCCACAAAAAGTACAGTTGTGTACACTTACCATAAATGTAGATGTTCAAGTGTATTCACTGTTGCAGTCATTATATTTGGGTAATCTGCTGGCAGGTCGCCCTCAGTCGGCCTGAATTCCAAAGTCTTGGGTCCTGCGTCGGCTGCTGTCTTCTCTTCCATGAAGTCAGGTCGTCAGGGGTACAAAACATGCAGCCAACGCCATTTTCTTTAGTTTTTCTTGCCCCCGATGTCAGGTGCCCCCAAAAAGGTAGCACTATTATATATATTTATATATCTACATGCATCAATATAAACTTTACTTTCATCTACAAGCAAATACACCACATAGGTTGTAGAAGATAGAGAAGGAAAGGTAAACTGTAAAATGACAGGGGGCTGGAGGGAGGGTAACCTGGACTGCAACAGTGAATACACTCGAACATCTACATTTATGGTAAGTGTACACAACTGTACTATGTTCTTCATGTTTCACTGTTGCAGTCATTACATTTGGGTAGAATCCCAAAGCTATGGTTGGGAGGCTGGAGCTAAACAGCATTAGGTGAGGCTATAAGGCCCTGCAGCACTGCAGTGGCAAAGCCTGCCCTGGACATAGAGTAGAGAGGCAAATGGTAATGCTTTGTAAAGGTGTGAACAAAACTCAAAGTAGCAGCCTCTATAATGTCCTTGGTTGGTACTCCTATGAGAAAGGCTGCTGAAGTAGCTGCAGCTCTGGTGGAGTGAGATCTAATGCCCTTGGGCACAGGTTTGTCATGGTGTAAGTAGCAGAAACGGATGCAATGGCTTATCCACTTTGAAATTGTCTGCTTTGAAATAGCCTCTCCTTCTGATCCTGCATCATGTGACACTAGTAATTGCTCAGTTTTTCTTAGAGCTTTAGTCCTGCTCAAGTAGAATCTTAGCTGTCTGTGTACGTCCAAGGAATGCAGAATTCTCTCTCCTTTGTTTGCGGATTTGGATAAGAAGTTGGCAGATGAATTGTTTGGTTAAGAGCCACACTGGAAATGACCTTAGGCATAAAAGTAGGATTTATCCTGAGAGACACCCTGTCTGGGTAAAATATGATAAAAGGCTCTACAGCCATGAGGGCCTGCAGCTCTGAAACTCTTCTTGCTGAAGTAATTGCTAGTAGCAGAGCTGTTTTCCATGATAAGAACTTTATATCAGCGGTAGCAGCTTGTTCAAATGGAGGCAGGGTGAGCTTTTCCAACACATAATTGAGGTCCCATGCAGGTAATAGTGATCTTCTAGGAGGCCTTAAATTTTTGGCTCCTCTAAGATACTGCTTCAGTAAAGGATGAAAAAAGATTGGTGGCTCTGTATTGTAATGAGCCAAAATGGCAGAGGCATGGATTTTGATTGATGAGAAAGATAGGCCTTTGTCAAGCATCTCAGTTAAGTACTGTAATATCTGAGGAATATGTGGTTCTGCTGTATCAGTTCCTTGTGGTTGATTCCAAGCACAGAATCTCTTCCATTTGTCAGCATAAGATTTTCTAGTACTAGGCCTTCTGGCTTCCAAAATGACATCCATCACAGCTTTACTGAGAGGTGTCATTTGTATGCTTACCGGATTAGCCAAGCTGCCAGGTTCAGAGTCTGTAGTTGATTGTGCAGGATCTGATTATTTTGCTGGGACAGTAGTTGTGGTTTTTGAGGCAAGGTCCAAGCTGGGTATTGAGACAAGTTCCTTAGGACTGGGTACCAGTATTGGCAGGGCCAGTCCGGGGCAATTAATATCATCTTTGGCTTCTCTTGTCTGACTTTTAGGAGGACATTGGATAGAAGAGGCAGAGGAGGAAAGGCGTAAACTGATAGGTTTTTCCAACTGAAGGATAGGGCATCCACTTTCCATGCTTGTCTATGGTAAGTCCTTGTGCAGAATCTTTTCAGTTGATAATTTTGAGGAGAGTCAAATAGATCTATGTCTGGGCTCCCCCATTTCTCTGTTATCATGCTGAAGACTTGTGGATTTAGATTCCACTCATGAGGATCCATAAGGTTTCTGCTTAAATCGTCTGCCAGAGTGTTTTGTTTTCCTGGCAGGAATTGAGCTTGAAGATGTATTTGGTAGGTCAAAGCTGTGTCCCACAGTGCCATGGCTAATCTGCATAGGGGGTATGAGTGTGTGCCCCCTTGCTTGTTTATATACCACATGACTGTGGTGTTGTCCGTCTTTATCAGTAGCTGTCCTAGATGAAGTAAGTCCTTGAATGCTGTTAGGGCATTTTGAACAGCTAGCATCTCTTTCTGGTTGATATGTAGATGCATTTGATTTGGTGCCCATATGCCCTGAATGCATATTCCTGCCATGTGGGCCCCCCCAGACATAATCTGATGCATCTGTTAAGGTTTGGCTGGCAGGGGGTAGAGTGAAGGGCCATCCCACGTTTTGGTGACAGGCCTTTGCCCACCATAGAAACTCCTGTTGCAGGCAGGGAATGAGAGGAATCATTGTTTCCAGACTGTATGAATGTTGACTCCATAAACGTTTTAGGTACCATTGAAGTTTCCTTATCTGCAGTCTTGCATATGGAATTAGTAAGATGCAGGATGCCATGAAGCCCAGAGCCTGCAGAATTTGTCTTGCAGAAGACTGGGTTTTTGTTGCATTCAGTTTGAAGTAAGTAGTCAGTTGCCTTTGTTTGTCTGGCATGAGGTAAGCCATCTGGACAGTTGTATTCAAGCTTGCACCCAGGAATGTTATCTTTTGAGAGGGTACCAGTTGTGATTTCTTTTTGTTTATTGTGTTCCCTAGGCATGTTAGAAGCCTTTTCACAAATGCCAGGTGTCGTAGAAGAGTGTCCTTGTTCTCTGCTTGAATGAGACAGTTGTCCAAGTAAGGATATATTTGAATACTTTTTTGTCTGCAAAATGCAATTACTGGTGCCAGGCACTCTGAGAAGACCCTGGGTGCAGTAGATAAGCCAAAGGGCAGTGCAGAGAATTGGTAATGCATTAAGCCAGCCTTGACTCTGAGGTATCTTCTGCACGACTGTCTTATTGGGACATGCAGTATGCCTCTTTTAGGTCTAAAGTCACCAGCCAAGCATTCTTGCCCAGCATGGGCAGAAGCTGCTGCAAAGTGAGCATTTTGAATTTTGGAATGTCCAGGTATGTGTTCAAAATCGATAAATCCAGTATTGGCCGCCAGGCCTTGTCCTTTGAGGGTACCAAGAACAGCCTTGAGTAAAAACCTTGTCCTTTTTCCTGTTCTGGTACTGTCTGAATGGCCCCCATATCCATGAGGGACATAACCTGTTTCTGTGCCTCTGCCCATTGATTTTTTGGCAGATCTGGCCAACCATTTGACATCGGCAGAGTGTGGAAATGGAATCTGTATCCCTGTGATATGATGTTTAGTACCCACTTGTCCTGGGTTATTAACTGCCAATTCTGAGCAAAAAGTGCTAATTTTCCCCTATGGGTGCTGCCAAAAGATAAGTGCTTGGTGTAGGCAGAGGGAAGTCATTGGGATTGCTTTCTGTAGGTTTGCGGTTTATCTCCTCCAGATTTGGAGGTGGATGCGCCCCATTGCTTTGACCTGTATGAGTCTTGAGCCTGGTACCTGGAAACCTTAGGGCATCTGGATTTGCCCCTATGAGCTCTGTCTGACATAGGAAAGGACCAATTTTTTGTAGGCCAGTGTCTACTGAATCTTGGTGGCTGCACTTGTAAGAAATCTGTACAGTCTGCATAGACTTAGCTTTGTCTTCCATTTTCTTTAAAACGTCTTCTGCCTTAATACCAAACAGAGAATCATGCTGTAAAGGTGCATCTAGCAATTTAGCTTTAATATGATCAGGCAAATTTTGTTCCTTTAACCAGGCATGCCTCCTAATCACAGATCCAGTAACTGCGGCCCTGCAGGAGGCCTCTAAAGAATCAAAACCACATTGCAAACTATGCTTTCCAACTTGTTCATCTGCATGCAATAATTCCTGCAATTCTTTATTTTCTGCTCATTCTGAAATCAACATAATTTTCTGTTTCAGCAATTCTATAACATGTTGTTGGTACTTAAGCATATGAAATTGACAATTTAAGGCCCTGATTGCCAAGGTTGCAGATGTATAAACCTTTTTTCCCCATCTGTCCAGTGCCCTAGAATCTCTGTCAGAAGGGGTAGGGTTTCTTGCTGTTGAGGCCATAACTCCCTTTGGACCCTGTGAAATAGTTTCTGGATCAGCAACAGGGTTTCTAAATAAAAATGTATGTGAGTTGGGGACTATGTAATGTCTGTCAGGCTTAATGGGAGCTGGAGGTAAAGAGTCAGGGGTCAAGCTTGACTCTGAAAACACATCATCCACAATGTCTAAAACAGGGGGAATGGCCAAAGGCTTGTGCTGAGGGAGAAGAAGGAAATCCCTGAGCCTCTTTTTTGATTCTGAGAAGTCTTGACTCTCCCAGTGAAAATGCTCCCTCAAAGTATGCAAGGTTTCTCCAAATGAATAATCCTCAGGAGGAGATGCAGATGGAATAGACTCCGCAGCATCAGAATCCTCATAGGGAGGTATAGATAATTCCTGATCAGAAGAGGAATCAGAACAAATAGAAACCTGATCTGAAGATTCATAATCAGTGTCTTGCCTAGCCCTCTTATCTGGAGGGGGATGGGTACCCCTGATCAAGGTAATAAGGTCTTCAGCCATTTTGATCATCTGTTTTTTAGGCATAGAGGCCTGTGCACATGGCTCATGCATCGGTTTTTAGGTTTAGAAGTTGCTTTTGTCTTTGGTTTTGCAGCTTTCATCGGTTTGATGTACAAATGTTGAGGTCTGAATACACCCTCAGAAGCCGGTGCCTGCTCAGCGGCTCTGGACACATCTGAGGGAGATACATCTGTCGGCCCAATACCTTGAGTATATAGCGGCATGCCGGACTCCACACTGGTGTAGGTAGAGGCCTGCAACTCGAAGGTAGCGGGTATCAGGGCCTGCGAAGGCGCCTCACTGAGTACCGGCGAACCAGCGGCTGGCTTAGGAGAAGCTTCATCGTCAGTTTTGGATCTCGACTGTCTTTCTCTGACATTTTCTTTGTGTTTTTTATGAACTCCGGTAGTCGGATTGCTATCCGATGACATTTCTGGGTAGATAAATCTGTTTTCGAAATACTTAGATGCAAAAATATACCGACGCTTAATAGTGCGTTGGTTAAATCTAGCACAAAACTGACAGCCAGGCACGTTGTGATCAGGGCCTAGGCAAGGAATACAGTATAAATGGAAATCCTTATGAGGTATTTGCTTCCCACAAGTAATGCAATTATTAACTTTTGCTAACATCGTAAAAAGCAAGAAAAAAGTTTCCCAAACGGGGTACTTAGCTTTAGTCAGGACTTCAGTTCTGAAACTCAAACTCGAATATTTCAGTAGTCGGCCGACCGGCACTTGCGAAATGCTTCTGCTTCGGGCACCGCACAGCAAGAAAGACTGAAGAAAATGGCGTCGGCTGCATGTTTTGTACCCTTGACGACCTGACATCATGGAAGAGAAGACAGCAGCCGACGCAGGACCCAAGACTTTGGAATTCAGGCCGACTGAGGGCAACCTGCCAGCAGACTACCCGAATGTAATGACTTCAACAGTGAAACACGAAGAACATCTACACTGATCCATATCGATCAATTTTGGTATAACCTTTGCCAGTCTTTTAGCTATTATAGACAAACACTTTATAATCGTGGTTTAAAATTTAAATATGAAGCTGGATCTCATGAGCCTTTACTGTCTTCAGGTATTACAGCTACCACAGCTTTTTTCCGGAATGTTGGTGCCTTCCTTCCTTTTAAAATACTGTTAAAACCTTCCAGATCTTTAGCACTTTCTTCCCTCCTAGCTTCCAAACTTCCACTGCAGTATCATGTATTCCTGGAGACTTTACTGCAGATTGGTTATACGCCATCATTTTTATCTCATCTCCTCCTATTTTAACTGTTAATTTTTTACCCTCAGCAACCTCTAACCTTAGCATATTCAAGTCTTCCTTAAATACTTTTATTTGTGCTTTTTCTTGATTTCCCCACTTGTCTGCATTATACAAATCTTCATAAAATTTCTGAAATCTCTTTAATACCTCTACAGAATCTCTGGTTATTTGTCCTGTTATAGGCTCCTTAAATTTGGCAAAAACCCTTTCTACTTTTCGTTGCCCAAGTCGTTGTACCAAACGTTTTTGTGCTCTGGAGTGATTATCAAATAATAGTTGCTTAACAGTAATCTTTCTAAACTCATACATATAATCCAGATGCTCCCTTACTTTCTCTTTAGCACTCCACAACTGCACCTTTTCTTAATCTGTGAGATTCCCCTTTTCTGTAATATTTTAACTTTTGTCAGCCCCTCTAAAGAACTTGTTACTTCTTAACCAGACCTCTTTTTCTTTTATTTGTACCCTATTTTTAAACGCCACTTTAATTTTTTCCCCACTCACTACTATAACTTATGAAGTAATTTCTATCTTTTCTAATAACGCCTGAATAATTTCCACTAGCTATTCCTTAAATTCCCTTTTTGTAACAGGTAGATGGTGAAATGCCAGTGCCTCACCTTTACTTCATTACCCTGCAATTTAGCTTCATAATTATTGGTGCATGGTCTGAAACAGTTATTGGATGTGTGTCTAAAGTTCTCAATTAAATACACGTTCCTATGCAATATAATTTCTGTCTAGTCTAGCCCAGTTATTGTACCTTGGGGAATAATACGTAAATTCTATCAGAGTTCCTACTACTAAATTCACATCTTTCATACCAAAAATGTTCATAAATTTCTTCAAATATTTACCCTGTTTTGTTACATATTTACTCCTAGCCCCCTAGATAAATCCTCATTTTATTTATTTTATTTGACATTTGTTAACCGGGAATCTCTGACTGAGCTCGCTCCCTTTTTCAGCAGAGGCCCAGGGAGAAAAACTCCACAAAGTATTACATACACCCTAAAAATGTTTACAAACAGTACAGTCTACACGAGGTAATATAAACATGCATTATAATGCTTGGATTCCCATTTGTAGCATGAGAGTTTAAAAGTTGTTATTTACAAAAAGGCAATAAAGAAATTGCGCTACTGTTGGCCGATGAAGAAGAGGAGGGGGAAGGCATGCCTGAAGGCAGGAAGAGAGGAGGAAGGTTAGGAGTGTAGTACTGAGGGTAGGAACTTTGAATGTTGGCAGTATGACTGGTATAGGGAGAGAGCTAGCTGATATGATGGAGAGAAGGAAGGTTGATATATTGTGCATGCAAGAGACCAGATGGAAGGGAAGTAAGGCCAAGTGTATAGGAGGCATGCTCAAATTGTTCTATCATGGTGTGGATGGCAGATGAAATGGGGTAGGGGTTATCCTAATGGAACAGTATGCCAAGAGTGTTTTGGAGGTGAAGAGAGTGTCTGATAGAGTGATATTTATGAAGCTTGAAATTGATAGTGTAATGATGAATATTGTTAGTGCATATGCCCCACAAGTTGGGTGTGCGATGGATGAGAAAGAAAAATTTTGGAGTGAGTTGGATGAACTGGTGGTGAGTGTACCCAAGGGTGAGAGACTAGTGATTGAAGCGGACTTCAATGGGCATGTTGGTGAAGTGAACAGAGGGGATGAGGAAGTGATGGGCAGGTATGGTGTTAAGGAGAGGAATGCAGAAGGTCAGATGATTGTGGATTTTGCGAAAAGGATGGACATGGCTGTGGTGAATACGTATTTTAGGAATTGGGAGGAGCATAGGGTGACGTACAAGAGTGAAGGAAGATGCACACAGGTGGATTATATCCTATGTAGGAGGGCCAGTCTGAAGGAGATTGGAGACTGTAAAGTGGTGACTGGGGAAAGTGTAGTTAAGCAGCATAGAATGGTGGTCTGTAGGATGACGTTGATGATCAAGAAGAGGAGGAGGAGTGTGAAAGCAGTGCCAAGGATTAAATGGTGGAAGTTAAAAAAGGGTGATTGTGAGGTGGAGTTCAGGGAAGAGTTAAGACAGGCACTGGGAGGCAATAAAGAGTTACCGAATAGCTGGGTAACTACAGCAGAGCTAGTAAGGGAGACTGCTAAAAAGGTGCTTGGTGTGACATCTGGACAGAGGAAGGAGGACAAGGAGACATGGTGGTGGAATGAGGAAGTACAGGAGAGTATACAGAGAAAGAGGCTGGCGAAAAAGTGGGATTGTCAAAGAGATGAAGAAAGTAGACATGAGTATAAGGAGATGAGGTGCATGGCAAAGAGAGAGGTGGCAAAGGCTAAGGATAGGGCATATGGAGAGTTGTATGAGAGATTGGACACTAAAGAGGGAGAAAAGGACCTGTACCGATTGGCTAGACAGAGGGACAGAGCTGGGAAAGATGTGCAGCAGGTAAGGGTGATAAAGGACAGTGAGGGAAATGTACTCAAGTGAGGAGAGTGTGTTGAGTAGATGGAAAGAGTACTTTGAAGGGCTGATGAATGAAGAGAATGAGAGAGAGAGAGAAGGTTGGATGATGTGGGGATAGTGAATCAGGAAGTGAAGCAGATTAGCAAGGAGGAAGTAAGGACAGCTATGAAGAGGATGAAGAATGGAAAGGCTGTTGGCCCAGATGACATACCAGTGGAAGCATGGAGGTGCTTAGGAGAAATGGCAGTGGAATTTTTAACCAGATTGTTTAAGGAAATTTTGGAAAGTCAGAGGATGCCTGAAGAGTGGAGAAAAAGTGTTTTGGTACCTATCTTTAAGAATAAGGGTGATGTGCAGAGCTGCAGTAACTACAGAGGGATAAAATTGATCAGTCACAGCTTGAAGTTATGGGAAAGAGTAGTGGAAGCTAGGTTAAGAAGGGAGGTGATGATTAATGATCAGCAGTATGGTTTCATGCCAGGAAAGAGCACTACAGATGCAATATTTGCTCTGAGAGTGTTGTTGGAGAAATACAGAGAAGGTCAGGAGGAGTTGCATTGTGTCTTTGTGGACTTAGAGAAAGCATATGACAGGGTGCCTACAGTGGAGTTGTGGTATTGTATGAGGAAGTCGGGAATGGCAGAGAAGTATGTAAGAGTGGTACAGGATATGTACATGGGTAGTGTAACATTGGTGAGGACTGCGGTGGGAGTGACAGATACGTTTAAGGTGGAGGTGGGATTACATCAAGGATCAGCTCTGAGCCCTTTCTTATTTGCACTGGTGATGGACAGGTTGACAGATGAGATTAGGCAGGAGGCCCCGTGGACTATGATGATTGCAGATGACATTGTGATATGTAGTGAGAGTAGCGACCAGGTTGAGGAGACCCTGGAGAAGTGGAGATATGCTTTAGAGAGGAGAGGAATGAAGGTCAGCAGGGCTAAACAGAATATATGTGTGTAAATGAGAGGGAGGGTAGAGGAATGGTGAAGTTGCAGGGAGTAGAGTTGGTAAAGGTGGATGAGTTTAAGTACTTGGGATCAACAGTTCAGAGTAATGGTGAGTGTGGAAGAGAGGTGACGAAGAGAATACAGGCAGGGTGGAATGGGTGGAGAAAAGTGTCAGGAGTGAATTGTGACAGACGGGTACCAGTAAGAGTGAAAGGGAAGGTCTACAAGAGGGTAGTGAGACCAGCTATGTTATATGGTTTGGAGACGGTGGTATTGACGAAAAGGCAGGAGTCAGAGCTGGATTTGGCAGAGTTAAAGATGTTAAGATTTGCACTGGGTGTGACTAGGATGGACAGGATAAGTAATCAGTATATTAGAGGGTCAGCTCAGGTTGGACAGTTTGGAGACAAAGCAAGAGAGGCGAGATTGCATTGGTTTGGACATGTGGAGGGATGCTGGGTATATTGGGAAAAGGATGCTAAGGATGGAGCTGCCAGGTAAGAGGAAAAGAGGAAGGCCTAATATAAGGTTTATTGATGTGGTGAGAGAGGACATGCAGGAGGTTGGTGTGAAAGAGCATGATGCAAAGGACAGGAAGAAATGGAAACAGATGATCCGCTGTGGCGACCCCTAATGGGAAAAGCCGAAAGAAGAAGATGATGATGAATAAAATAAAACAATATGTTAAAGTCATTCATATAATTCCAATACATAAGGAATTCCCCAGATAGAGGGGAAGTAATGACAATTGACTCAGAGTTTAAGATGAGAGTACAGAAAGTACTGTATATCAAATCTTAGTTCTTACAGGCAGCAGCATGCACATCAGTAAAGAGAAGATGAGGGGAACTTGATAGAGAGAGCAGGTGACAGAAAAAGTTTAAGTGTCAAGAGAAAAAAGGGGGTGGCTATGGGTAAAAGAAGGAAAATTAGAGATTTTTTTTAAATTTATAAATAAGAGAGGAGAGGAGTAGTAGTTAGAATCAAGTGAAATCTGAGAAAGGGGAGTAAGCTAAGCGGGAAAAGAAGGGAGGGAGGTAAACATGAATAGTGGAGAAATTTAGTCAAAAAAGGTATTAGGAGTAGAGTTCTGTAGCTAGAATTAAGTATGAATTTTGAAGGGGCTGTATACAATGGGGGTCAGGTGATTAAGTTCATGGTGGTTGTGTACAGGAGTAAGTCCAGGTATTAGTAAAATGGACTTTTAGGGCAATTTTAAATGGGTGGAGCTGTGTGATAGATCTGATTATTAAAGGTAGTTTATTCCAGTGGATAGAGGGAAGATAGTTGTAGAGGGTTTCACCAATTGATATTTTATGTTTGTAACTGTCACAGAGGTTTTGGCTGGTGCTTCTAAGTTTTCTGGTTGGAAGGTAGGAATTTATGATGTTGGTAATGTTAGGACAGGAGGAGGGCTTACAGAGGATGGAGTGGCTAATATTACATTGGGAGAAAAGAAGTTCATTGGGAAACTCAAGCCAGTTCAGTGTTTTCAAGGCCAGGCAGTGATGGGATTTAGGTTGAGTGTTGGTGGCGAATCTAGCTATTCGATGATAAGTATTTTCCATCTTATTCAGTAGTGTTGCCTGTAGGTTAGTGAGGATTTGGAAGCCATATAAAAGGGTAGGAGATGAGCAAGAGAGAGTAACCGTCTTCCTCTGGTGTGAGATCTCTTTTGTTATGGTATAGTAAGCCAAGGTTTCGGTTAGTGTTTTTGATACAGTAATTTATATGGGGTCTATAGTAGAACATCGAAATTTCACAGTATCAAATGTTCTAATATTGACCCCTATTCAGTGAATGCTGAATATAGCAAAACGACAGAAAACCAAATTTTTTCCTAGGGAAAGAATTCAGTTGCCGGTTTCTGTCATTTTGTTATTTTCAGCGCTCTGGTGGAAAGTTACGGGTTGGGTTCAGGTAAGTGTGCGATTGGACGCAGGTTAGGTGAGTTAGGGTTAGGGAGCGGGTGAGGTGAGTATGCGAAAGTGATGGACTTTAGGGTTAGGATTTGGGTTAAGGTAAGGGGATAGTTAGTGGTGTTTGTACAGTTTAGTGTACGGTTAGCTGTAAGATTTTAGGTGTATGTGTCTGGATTGCTGTTATTTTGGTGTGCTTGTGTTATGTGTATGTGTTTCAGAACAGAAAATTTTTTCCCTAGGAAAAAATTCACTGTTCTGCATGTTCGATGTTGTTAGCGTTAGCTGAATAGGGGGGTCAATATTAGAATATTCAAAATTGTGAAATTTTAATGTTATAATATAGATCCATTTATATGAAGGTTAAACTTTAGTTTATCATCAATTATGACCCCAGTAGTTTGGTATGGGATTCAATATTAATGGTGGTGGTGTCCAATGAGGTGATAGTGAAGGCTGAGGTGTTATGAGAGAGTGATTTAGGCAGAAATAGTAGTAGTTCAGTTTTCTAAGCATTGAGAATTTGCTGGTTACTGGTTAGCCAGCTCTCAATATTTGTGAAAGTTTGCTGGATTTTGGAAAGCAGGTCTGAGAAATAATCAGAGAAGGTGATGACTGTAGAATCATCCACATATTGGATGAGAGTTGAGCTGGGGTAGGATTTATAAAGATTATTAGTAAAAATGTTGAATAGGAGTGGTCCAAACGTGGAGCCTTGGAGTAAACCTGTGGTGATTGGCAGAGGATAGGACAGTGTAGAAAGCCATCTAACAGATTGTTGCCTATTGGGCAGGTAGCTGCTGAACCAAGAGACAATGGATGGGGACAGATTAAGTTTCGAAATGAGCAAAGGATGAGACAGTATAGAATGCCTTGGATAAGTCCAGGAACAGGCAAGAGACAAGTTTGTTATTGTCTCTGGATTGAGCAAGTGAATTCCATGGACCCCAGGAACTACCGCCGTATTAGCCTGACGAGCCTGGTCTGCAAGGCCATGGAACTTATAAACAAAGACATTGGTAATCTCTAAACGCTGGACCCCACCCAGTTTGGGTTTGTAAAAGGCAGATTATGTCTCCTAAACCTGATAGACTTTTTTGAAGCAGCCACCAAAGCCGTAGACAAGGGTAAGGTGGTTCACACAGCCTATCTAGATCTTGCCAAGGCTTTCAACACCATGCCCCACTCTGGAATTATAGATAAACTCACTAAACTAGGTATAAACCCCTACATCACAAGATGGGCTGCCAACTGGCTCACTGACAGAACTCATACTGTAAAAGTAGCAGACTCCAAATCCGACCAGACCAGTGACAAGTGGAGTACCACAGGGTTCAGTCCTGGGTTCTCTCCTGTTTGTTATCTACTTCTCTGAAGTACAGGCTAACACAGAAGGTCTTTGGCTAACGAAGTTCTCAGATAACTGCAAACCAGGAGCCATAATCGATATTCCTAATGATGTGGACATCCTACAAAAGGGCCTCACTGAGACAGATGCCTGGTGTCAAAGCCATGGCCTCAAGCTCAATGCCAAAAAGTGCATTGTCATCCCCTTTGGTTAAAAACTCTGTACCCATGAACTACAACATAGGTGGTAGTATACTTAACACCGAAAGTGTGATAAGAGACTTTGGGACACAGGTGGACAGTAGTCTCTCCTTTGATAATCACATCACCGCAGTAGTCAGGAAATCCTTCTATGTGGCACACCTCATCACAAAAGGTTTCTCATACGAAAAAAAGAGGTCACTGTTCCCCTCTACTCATCACTCATTAGACCCATTATAGAGTACAACGCCGCTTTTGGTATGTACCTCACAATACATCTACAACAACTGGAAAGGCTGCAGAAATACCTCACAAAGAGGATTACCAGCCTCAAACAGATGCCCTTCGCAGACCATCTCAAAAAACTCCAGCTTTACTCTGTCGCATATCGCCTACTCAGAGGTGATCTCTGCCTAATATACAAAGCTATGTCAAACCCAGAGCTGTTGGACATGCTCTACTTAAAGAAATCCCAATCCCTCCGAGCTACACGCTCTAGGGACCTAAACCTTGTCACCACAATAAACAAAACATGCCGGAGGGATAGATTCCTGCCCCAGAGACTTACCATACTCTGGAATAAACTACCTATCTATATCAAACAAAGCTCCTCATTAGCACTCTTCAAGAAAAATATTGATGATTGGATGGGAAATAGGAAATTCACCCCGGGGATCACCTCTGTGGCTCTGCTCAACAGTAGCACAGGAAAATAATTTTCTTGGGTGGCAAAAGCCAGGGTACCTTTTTGGCTGGGCTTGTACAGGCCCCAGGGCCGATAGCCTAGTACCTATCTACGAACCTATCTAGAGTATTAAATGGGTTCAGAAAGTTATGTTAATTTTCATTGCGTTTCAAATTGGCATCTCTAGATGGCAGTGCCTTGTTGGTGGATCCCGGCAATGAATTTGGCTGGATAGTTGGGGTATCAGTGAGTCTGCGAGTCGTCCTTGTCAGGCTGTGTTGTTGATGGATGTGGGTGCCTCTGTCTCTTGAGATTCAGTATATAGAATTAATAACAACCAAGTTACACAGTTAAGGAGGGTTACTGCTGTTTTATATACACTGAAGAAGGGTTTTTATACCTGAATATTTGTCTGATTAAACAAGCCTTTTGTTGAAGCTGCGTTTCTTGGTTCGCATTTTTGCTGTTTATCCTGCCTATGAACTGAAGCTTAACTGTGTGCCTTGGTTATTATTGGTTCTATATATTGAGTATCAAGAGATGGAGGCACTTGAATTTGTTGGCAACACAGCCTGATGGGGATGACTCGTGCTCTCACTGATACTTTTGCTGTCTGGTCAAGTCTATTGCTGGGATCTACTAGTGAGGTGCTGTTGTCTGGAGATGCTAATTCAAAACATGGTGAAGATGAACATGTCTTTCTGAATCTATTTAATACTCTTGAGAAAAAAGTCAGAAAATATAAGACACTACAATGGCAGGCATACAGTTTTTTAGCATATATAGATCTTGGCATTGTACCACGGGGACTAAGGGTGTTGAAAATGCCCTCATATGCTAATTTGTATCTGACCTTTTTACAAAAATGGCAGGAGATGAATTTACAATTGGGTCTGAATAAAATGACTCCGATGAATGATTTTTTGTTAGGACTGAGTCTGACCTACATAATGAAATAGATGCATTGGAGACTACTATGTCATCATCTGCTTTGTTTCCAAGATTTGTTGCTGAATATGACAAATTATTGGACAAACTAACAAAATTGGATGAGGTTATGGAGAAAACTAAAAACCATAAGTTAAACCGTGACAATAACAATTATAATAGTAGCCACATTTTTATGTGCCCGAAAGAAAAATGGAATGCTAATACTGTGACCAACATTAAACCAACAAGTAAACTACAAAATGAACTGGCACCTCACCTAAGTGTCATGTTTAATCATACCCTCACCTCAGGTTTCGTGCCCATTGAGTGGTGCATAGCTACAGTTATCCCACTCCACAATGGGGGATCCACCTTGGATCCTGGGAACTACCGCCCCATCAGTCTGACGAGCCTGATCTGCAAGGCCATGGATATTACCATGGAACTTATAAACAAAGACATTGGCAACCTTAAAACACTGGACCCCACCCAGTTTAGGTTTGTGAAGGGACAATCTTGTCTCCTTAACTTGATTGACTTCTTCAAATCAGTCTCCAGAGCCGTGGATGAGGGTAAGGCAGTCCACACAGCCTATCTGGACCTCAACAAGGCCTTTGACACCATCCCTCACTCTGGAATCATAGATAAACTTACTAAGCTGGGCATTAATCCCTACATCACTCGATGGATTGCCAACTGGCTTACTGACAGAACTCACACTGTAAAAGTAGCTGACTCCAAATCCAGCTCCAGACAAGTGACAAGTGGAGTACCTCAGGGTTCAGTCCTGGGACTGCTCTTGTTTGGCATCTACTTCTCTGAAGTACAGGCCAACACTAAGGGACTCTGGCTAACAAAGTTTGCAGATGACTGCAAACTGGGAGCCATTACTGAATCCCCAAATGATGTGGATACTCTACAAAAGGGCCTTACAGAAACAGATGCTTGGTGCCAGAGCCATGGGCTCAAGCTCAATGCCAAGAAATGTATAGTTATCCCCTTTGGGAAAAATATGTACCTGTGAATTACCACATAGGTGGCAGTACACTAAACACTGAAAGTGTGATAAGAGACTTAGGGACACAGGTGGACAGTGGTCTCACCTTCAATAGCCACATCGTCACAACAGTCAGGAAATCCTTCTATGTGGCACACCTCCTCACTAATGGCTTTTCATCCAGAAAAAAGGAGGTCATTGTCCCACTGTACTCATCCTTCATTAGACACATTATAGAATACAACGCCCCATTTGGTATGTACCTCTCAAGACATCTGCAACAACTGGAAAGGCTGCAAAATACCTCACTAAATGAATCACAGGCCTAAAGCAGATGCCCTATGCTGATCACCTTAAAAAACTCCAGCTATACTCTGTCGCATATCGTCTACTCTGAGGCGATCTCTGCTTAACATACAAGGCCATGTCACACCCAGAGCTGTTGGACATGCTACACTTAAAGAAATCCCAATCCCTCATTGCCACACACTCCAGGGATCTAAACCTTGTCATCACAATAAACAAAACGTGTTGGAGGGATAGGTTCCTGACCCAGAGACTCCCCAGACTCTGGAATAAACTGCCCATACATGTCAAGCAGAGCACCTCTTTGGCCCTCTTCAAAAGGAACCTTGATGATTGGATGGGAGAAAGGAAATTCACCCCAGGGATCACGTCAGTTGCCATGCTAGACAGGGGTTCAGGGAAGTAAATAGTGTGGAAAGAAATAGCCAAGGAATTGTTATGGCTAGGCTTGTATAGGCCCTAGGGCCAATAGCCTAGTACAAACCTATGAAAAGCAATAAGAGCGGTGCAATACTGTGGTTCGGTTGAAAACCATGCTGAGTGGGAGTTGACATTTTGTTTAGTAATATGTGGCATAGTAATTGTGCAAGGATGCATTTTTCCATGATTTTTGAGAGTAGAGAGAAAATAGCTATAGGTCTAAAATTGGAAATTTCTGCAGATTTTCCTCCTTTATGGATGGGGATAGTATATAATTTGCTCCCGATGGATGGAACAGTAGATTCAGACAGTGAGTGATTTATCAGAATAGATATGGTGTATGCAATGGAACAGGTGGCTATTTTTACAAAGTATGGTGGCAAGTTGTCAGCAGAAGGAGAGCATGGCTTTAGGTTCTGAAGAAGTTTCTTGATATAGGCTGTTGATACAGGTTGAAGAGGAAAAAGTGTTTTTTGGGAATTGGGGTGTTTTTCAGAGTGAGGGCTAGATGAATCAGAAACAAGGGCGTAGTTAGGAAGAGATCTGGAGCTAGAAGGCAGTAATTTATTGATGGTGGTGATGAAAAAGGAATTGAACTGGCTGGTTACTTCTGTGGGAGTCAGGTTAGGATCAGGGTTGGGAGATAGTAGGTTACCTGGATGTAAGATGTGGTTAATTGACTTCCAGAAGTCCTTGGGGTTATTATTGTGATTAGAGGTGGATTGTGAGTAGTTTCTTTTATCCAGTTCTATAATTTTCTTTAGTTTTGTTTCAAGGTTCTTTATATTTTTGTAAGTCTGAAGGAGATCTTGACTTAGTCCATTTTTTCCATGCTAGATCTCTGACATGGATAGAGGAATGAGTGGTGTTGGTAAGCCAATGGGAGATTTGAGATTTAACTCTTGTTGTTTGAAGACGGGTGAGAGTGTTGAGAATATTTAAGAAAGTTGAACTGAAGTGTGGGGCAGCATCATTAAGTAGCTCTGAGGGTGTGAAGACCAGTTAATGGAGGATAGGAGGCTATTTAAATATTCTGGGTTGAAGTTAGTCAGTTTACGGAAAGTTTTATATTAGTGAGTACTAGTAGTGTGGGAGGTGTATCTAAGTACTCGGATAGGTGCATGGTTGCTGAGAGAGTCAGACAGTGATTCACGTTTATGGTATTTATTGGGATGAGATAGTAGTATCCAGTTGATAATTGAGTGCGAGTTTGAGAGTTTATTTAGATGGGCTGGAGTTGAGATGACCTGTGTGAAGCCATAAAGGTCTATACTTTGACAAAGGGAGTCTGTTTTAAAGGGATGCCAATTTATGTTGATGTCCCCTAGGATGGCTGTTTCTGTTGTAATTTTCTCTGAGAATCAGGATAATATTTGCTCAAGAAGGGAGATATTATCACCAGGAGGTATGTATATGGAGGCAACAGTTAAGGTGTTTGTTGAGAATTACATTTACTGACAGAATTTCAGCAGGGGGGATGGGAAGCAGAGAGGTGTTGGAGGAGGTTACTGTGAGATGGTCAGGGTAAAGGATAGCTACATCTCCACCTTTTCTATTTATTCTATCCAGACATAGTATATTATAGCCAGGTGGGAGAATTTCGTTATCTGAGTTATGTGGTTTGGGCCAGGTCTCTGTGAGACTTAGGAGGTCTGAGGAGTGCAAGTGAATCTATGCATATAAATCTGCAGTTTTATTCAAAATGCTACAGATATTTAGAGCATAAAGCTTCAGGTGCTTATTGGTTAGGGTAGAATTATAGTTTGGAGTGGGGTTGCAGTGGGTGTTGTTGGTAGATAAAGGGGGTCCAGGGTTAGGGTGACTAGTAGGAAGGAAATCTGGTAAAAAAAAAGTAGGAGGGAGTTTTTTATTTTTGTTTTGTATGAAATGTTGTCATGATGCAGAAACTTAGTAGGCTGGGGCAGAAGAATTGGACGAGAGAGTAGAGAGGGAGATATAGGAAAGTAGTCTGAGTTGAATGAGGGTTGAGAGGTTAAAGTACAGGTAGTAGATGATTGTTGTGGACTGAGCCTATGTTCAATTAAAGGAAGGCAGTACAATATGGAAAGTAAGTACAGGAAGAGTGCATGGAGAAAAATTGGTTGGTTGAAAGGTAATGGGTAGGAGGGTAGTGAAAAAAGTGTAGATGACTGTATTGCTGTAATAGGAAATAGGGGGAGTGACCTTGTGTAGGGTGGAGCAACTGGTTAACTATAAAGGAAATTATGTCAAGGGTGGGTGGAAATAGGTGGTTAGGGTGGGGAGTGAAGTGAGCCTGAGTGTAGTGAGGGCGAACGGATGGCGCTGAGCCAAGGAACTCAATTCAGAGCAGACAACACTGTTAATGGGAGTAAGTCAGGAGAGACCCAATATTACCTAAGTACAAATAAAGATTTAAAGCCCTGCAAGGAACATGCAGGGGTGGGGGTTGCTGGTCCTAAATTGTGTAGGTCTCTACAGGTATTGAACAAAGTTACAGGAACACAAAGATATTTAAGTGTAAACCTGCACTGGGTGCTTGTAAAACACCAGAAAGCTGAAACCCTTAAAGTGTCCTGTTAAACTGTGAGGCAGCTTGCAGACATATCCAGTGAACAGCTATCAGCAAACTGCTGCAGTTTAACTCTAGTGAAAGTAGCCATTACGTAGACTGACTCAAAAGGAAAAAGAGAAAATAAGCATACAAAGCTACAGCAGCTTAGTAAAGAGGGTCAGGATAGAGCAGATGAAGAAGGAGGAAACTGTTTTTTGTTCTTAAAAAATAGTACAATGATTAGAGCAGTTAAGAGGTTTTGCCTGTTATGCCAACAATTGACCAACAATCCTTACATGGACATATGCTTTGCAGTAAAACATTTGTACTTAAACAGCATTGGACATAAATCTTGCAGCACAGTGGTTATACTTTCATAATCAAGGCTCTTTTAATCCACCAGATACAGTTGTATGAAAATTATCTGACAGTTGCTTTACTTTCTTATTCAACTAATAACCAGTGCTGCATGAATTTGTTACAGTGTATGTAACTATACACTAGAACTGTGTTTCCACACTGTAATGTTCTAAAGTTCTCTTATTTCACAGTTCCTACAGTAATGGTCTGGTAAGTATAGCTCCAGACTTAATACACGCTGAAATGGAATAACATTAGAGTTCTGCCAGCATTCCACATGGTGCTTACAAACAATGATAACGTTTACTAACATGAGAGCCTAAATTTCCCAATAACAGCATCCAAAACACAATATGTAGCAGTCACTAGGGTTTTTAACATATACTCTGTGCAATAAGACAATGTACTTTCCTTTAGAGGCATGCACACATTTAGGACGCCACAGTAATTAAATCTAGCAGGGAAGATTTGAGATTTAAAAGATGGCTCCAAGCTATGCAAGTAGAGTAACAACATTTCTGATCTGCTGAATGGCAGTGTGGAGCCAATGAAATGCTAAGGAGAGCCTATGGAGGAGGGTTTGAAGCTCATGAGCCTAGGAACTCAATTTAGAGCAGACAACACTGTTAATGGGAGTGAGTGAGGAAAGACCAAAGATTACCTAAGTACACATAGAGAACTGAAAGTCCCACAAGGAAAATGCAGGGGGGGGGGTGCAAGTCCTACAGTGTGAGTCTCTGCTAGTACTGAACAAAGTTACAGGAACACAATGCTATAAGTATAAACCTACACTGGGTGCTTGTAATACACCAGAAAGCTGAAACTTTTAAAGTGTTCTGTTAAACTGTGAGACAGCTTGCATTTAGGTCCAGTGAACAGGTATCAGCACACTGTTGCAGTTTAACTCTAGTGAAAGTAGCCGGTGGCTAGGTGGATTGAATTTAGAGGCATGCACACATCTAGGATACCACAGTAGTTAAATCTAGCAGGGAAGATTTGAGATTTAAAAGAACTGATTTCTCATTGTTGCAAGTCAAATTCCACTCCTCACCAATAAGTATTATTTCCTGCTGAAAACTGATTATTTCTTCCAAAATAATTTAAACTCCATTATAGTAGTTTTAGGTGGAATATAAATACATCCCAGCATAATCCTCACCCCTTGCCAGTAGCCCTTTACTATCACAAATCTGCCATTATCTTTTTTCCCCCTCTTCTGTCACTATTGGAACTCATCTAGCAATTAAAACAAGAATTCCTTTTTTCCTTTTTCCTGATATTCAGCTGAATATCCAACCTGAAATATTTTCTTTATCAGATTCACATGATCAATTCTTTCCCACTGCATCTCCTGTAGCACTGCATTTCTTAATATAATTAAATATTCTTTGTTTATACTTGTAAGACCATTCACATTCCAAGATATGGAAAGTGTTGTCATTATGGCAAGAAATCATTATTCCCACCTACCATTTTAAAATGTCTTTCAGATTTTTACACACATGCACCCAATAATGTTTGGCAGGTTAATATGTTATAAAGTGTTTTTTTCTTATCAACAATGGAACATGCCACATTGTATAAGACTTTTTTAATAAAAACTCTCAAACAAAAAAGCAACCCCCCAAACAACCGCATAACCTGTTAACTTAATAAAAATACACAACTATGTACAGCTTCAAATAATGAAGTTGATCCCACTGAATAAGGACATCTGTCCCAAATAAGACAGCTGCTAAAAGATTTTAACTAATGTGAAATTGAGTTTATGCATGCTACATGTTATTGCTTGTGCTTCTACTTACATTAACTGATGTCTGTTCATTTGTTATCTTTATTCCCCTCCCAGATGTGAAAAACAACCTGCATGCTTTAAGAAAACATTAACTTTTTGCCTTGAAGAAACCAGTGCTCTGGCTTTTACTGACCTATTATCAGCTTGTCTCCATAAAAATGCAAGAGAAAAAAAGATAGTCATCTGCTGCAACCTGAAAAACAAGCTGAAACATTTACTGCTAAAGGAAAACATTTTATTATATTTGATTCTCTCATATTTACTTGCTTCCACTTCAAATTTGTTACTAGATTATGCCAAGGGACTTAATTCAGACATTCACCTCAGCAAACATATGAGAAAACATATTAGCGCTACCTGTATTATGATCTGTGCACTTTTGGACCCCATCCCCCACCTCAACAACCCAAGATTACAGCCAATTAATGTAAGCATGCTTTGGTCTAGCTTTTATCTCTTTTTGCACTGCAATGTTTACATTAATACCAAAAAAAAATAAGATAAAAAAAATACTAAAGGAAACAGATGCCCTTTTTATCACATACAAGAAAAAATTAAAATACTTCACTACAAAGCATGCAATTTATATGTGAACTGTTTCTCCAGTGGCAGTTGTGACTAATACAGTGTCATCTAGACTGTGTAGCTAGATAAGTAGGGGGTTCAATGCTCAGCATCGGAAACTTGTGCATTGCCTGTGTGAGCATTTCTAACACTTGGTGCTGCATCCACTTCCACTGAAAATACATTTAACTGTTGAGTACAGAAATTGTTTTACATGCAGTTACCCTTTGCTCTTTCTCCTACCCTCCAAACATTAATGATATGAAGTGAGGCAAATGCTTTTCAGTTCCCCACCATTTTAACAAAGTCAACAAAAGTCCAGTCTTCCCACTTATTCTTATACTGCCATATTTTGCAGATTGATTGATGCTTTGCATTCTCACATTCACTGAATTCCATGTTGCTGGTATTCTTCCTGTTCATCTCCACCCCCTAACTCCAGATTTCAGTTCAATTCCAAGCCACTGCTGATTCTTCTGGTCAACTCCTGTGCTTTTATCTGTCTCTCAAGCATTTTCATTTGAACAACTGAAAAAGTTTCACTGGCAGAATCTTTCCACATGCCTTATTATCAGAAGAATGAAAATCAGAGTTCCCTTATGCTTGATGGCTCACTTTTTTGTTGGACAGACTTTTGTATTTCCTCATTAGGCCATTCTGCATCAAAAAATAACTTTGATCTTGCAGGAAAAAACATTCTGAAGAATGCTGAATATAGCACCTTGAATCTAACAACTGCTTCTCAACATTCCCTGGTTGCTGGAAAACATTTTTTCTCTTTTTGCTGGTGTGCAGTGAATAATCATTTTCCAGAAACACTCTGCTGTCTCCAACTTGTAATACTTTACCTTTTTGTCACAGTCAATGCTTTCTGCTTGTATGATTGTATCAGGTACTGATGCTTTCTCATTGCCAGGTGTGGAGCATACAGATGGTATGCTCTTTCAGCTAACAAGTCTTGCTGTGGAATGTCAGTTCAGTTGCTTATTTGTGCCTTCATAAAATTAGTACAGTTTGTTCATTCTAGTTTCTCCGGTACAGCAGAAAATCTCAGATTTTACCCATGTGCTCTATCCTCCAATTCTACCATTTTTTGAAACATTTCTTCTTCTTAAGCAGTCTCATATTTAGGCAGCCTTTTCTTCAATTTAACCTCTGATTTTTGGCATTTTTTTCAGCTCATCTGAATATCTCTTTAAAGCTTCATCCATTTTTTTTTCCAGCCTTTTTTTTCAGTTGATTTACAGTTTCAATGTTTCATTTATTTTAATCAGCTCTGAGTACATTTGACTTATTTTTTTCCTCTAGGTTACTGGAAGTCATGTCTTGCACCAAACCTGGAGTTTGAACTGCTTTTTGCAGAACAGCTGCAGTATTCTTTCCAGCCAGAGTTTTCTCCTCACCTTTTGTAGTTAATTTTCTTTCAGGTTCCCTAAATATTTTCTTTACTGGCATCCAGGCAGAGCATTTACTAGCCAGTGAATTAAATTTACCCAAAAAGACAAATTCACTGTTTCACTTTTCTGAATTTTCTATTTTCACACTGGGAGAGCCAAAAGCTTCTTCCATTTTTCCAGCCTTTTTTATTTGAGTTGGTATACTCCTTCATTGTTTCATATATTTTAATTATTTCTGAGTGCATTTGGATTGGATTTCTCCTGTAATATCTCCATACGACAGCTACTAATTATGGAATTGCAAAACTATCCTTGCATTTATTTTTAAACTGTTTATTCTTAAATTGTATTTTTCTTCTTGGAGCTTTTCTCCTCGGGTCTCCACTGAAAATGGGCCACAAACCCAGCTGGACTAACCTGGTTAACAAATGCCAATAAATAAATATTTGTTTTTTTTCCCTCTAGATTACTGGAAGCCATGTCTTGAACCAAAGCTGGAGATGGAACTGATTTCTGTTGAAAAGCTGCCGGATTCTTCCCAGTCAGTGTTTTCTCTTCAGCTTTTCTACTTCATTTTTTCAACTCTCTTAGTGTCTTCTTTGCCAACATTTAGTCATTTTACTTATTAGCTAGTAACAGAATTCAGATTCTTTTTTACACTGGGAGAGCTGAAGTTAAGCTGTTGATCAGTGTGCAGCCATTTTAGAAAGTCCAAAACACTTTTTTTGTTTAGAGTAAATGAGAATGAACATTTTTTCTCATTCATTTTAAGGCTAAGGAAATTTAGCAAAGGAATTCCTGTAGATAAAAGTTACAACTGCTGCTGTGTAGACTATTCTTGAATTTGGCAGTTTAGACAGGTGTAGATGTGGATTGCTCTGAGCATGACAGCTGCCACACCAGGTCTACAAACACATGGAGAGAACTTTGAGATAGCTGCCTGGCAAAATAGAACTGTGATTCTCTAGTGGGAACCTCTTTTAAGGTTGGCAAATTGGACTGTACCAGTAAGCATCCCTCACTCTTAGCATAGCTATTGTAATCTTTTTTTTTTTTGCAGGTTTTTGCCCCCACTGTCTGCCAGACCCTCTCACATTCAATTAATCTACTTACTCCATACCAGGCAAAACCTAAATGAGATGGATTGTCATCCAGCGGACCATCAAGGGAGGTTTGTGCTTTTTTTCTTTTCTTCTCCTAAGCTGCATGCATACATGCATGCAGAGAGGTACCAGGGAGGGAATGTGCAATGGGCTGACTGCACAGGATGCCCCTCGTTGACATAAAGGACATTGCCTCCAAATTGCCGTATCCATTTTCCTCTTCCAGCAGCATGAAAGGCTGTCTCTTCAGTCTCTAGTAGGGCGATCACACCACCCTGTGTGCTTACGAGTGCATGCAACCCCCTCCCAGGAGAAAAGAGCAGGTCATGTCCCTTCACTCCACCCCACTCCTTACCTTAATCCTCTACAGCTGAGGCCACTAATCGAGCCATGGTCAACAAGGTCACATTCTGAGTTCCACTCACCTGTGCAATGGATCCAGGCACCACCCTAATATTTTGGTGCAGTTTGGTCTAGACAGTTGACATCCTGAACCTTCTTTCTCACTTTCAGAAATCTAGTGACATTGGGCAGATCTAGAAAAGCCTTTCTATTATTTATTTATTTTATTTTATTTATTTAAATTTGTTGACCGGGAATGTCCGACTGGATGTAGGTCCATTTTCAGTGGAGGCCCGGGGAGAAAAGCTCCACAGTTAAAATAAACAGACAGTATATACATTGGATTACATAGTGAATAACAATTTACATAGCAATTACTTACAACATATTTACAGATGAAGAACATAGTACATCAGTAGACAACTAGAATCTTTATCTGTGAAGTGCATAACAGACATTAACAAATGTTACAAGAAGAAGAAGTTCATGCTGTATAATAAGTACTGGCTTATGAGCATCTGAGCTTGCTATAATCAAGGTAGTTAGTGGAGTGGAAAGAAAGGTAGTGGTTGGATGGGGTGGATGATATTAGAGTGAGAGTTGCAAGGGCATAGCCAGCATGTTTTTAGTTGTGCTTTTAGTAAAGTTTTGAAGTGGGTGCATGATGGTATGGAGGTAATTGTGAGTGGGAGTGAGTTCCATAATTTGGCTGTGGCGCAAGAGAATAGTGCTTCATCAGCAGAGTTATTGGCTTTAGTGATCTGCAAGTGATTTTTGCTGCTGGATCTTAGTGGTCTGGTGGTGCGATAGGGTTGGAGTAGATTCTGGAGGGATGGGACATTTAGTGGATGGTTTACTAGTTTGTGGGCGAGTGAGAGTTGATACCACTGAAGGAGGTGAGGGAGTTCAAGCCAGCCCAGTTCAGCAAGTGAGAGACAGTGGTGACTATGGTAGGATGCCCCTGTGGCGAATTTGGCGATTTTGTTGTAGCAGGTTTCTAGCTTGTTTAGATCACATTGCCTTATGTTGGTATATATTGGAGAGGCATAAAGTAGGGCGGAGATAAGGTGGGAATTTGCTATTGAAATCTTTGCTGCTTTGGTGAGAAATTGCTTATTTCTGTATAATGCTCCTAGTTTTTTGTGGACTTTTTTTATAGTCATGGATATGTGAATGTCAAATTTTAGTTTATTGTCTATTTCCACTCCTAGCAAATTGGGGGGTTCAGTTGGGTATATAGTGGTGTTGTCTTTTGCCGTGATGTTAAAGTGAGAGTTGTTTTGAGTATGTTTGTTGGGTTGGAAGATGAGTGGTTTAGTTTTGTTTGGGTTGAGTATTAATCGGGCATCGGATAACTATGTTTCAACAGAGGAAAAGGCTTCCTGTGTGACTTTTTGCAGTTTTGGTAGGGACTGGGCTGAGCAGATGATGGTCGAGTCATCTGCTTATTGTATGAGTGTGCCATGTTTGGTGGCAGAGGCTAGATTATTGGTGTAAACAGAGAAGAGTAGGGGTCCAAGGATGGATCCTTGGGGAACCCCTATGGAGACAGGTAGTTGGGGAGATATGTCATTCTGCCATACAACGGATTGTTGGCGGTCAGACAAGTAACTCTGAAACCAGTTGGTGACCAATTGTGAGAAGGATAGGTTATTGAGGACAGAGATAAGTTGTTTGTGTGGGACCATGTCAAATGCTTTAGATAGGTCTAGGAAAGTAGCAGAGGAGAGATAGCCATTGTTTTATGCTGAAGGATAGTGTTAGTAAAGGAGAGTAAGGCAGTGGTGGTGCTATGGTTTGGTCGGAAACCATGCTGAGTACTGGAAAGGAGGTTGTTAGTAAGGAGGTAGTCTGAGACCTGAGAGTGTATGCATCTCTCTAGTATTTTGGAGAGTGGAGAGAGAATAGCTATGGGGTGGTAATTGGTTAGTTCTGTGGAGGGTCTGCCTTTGTGGAGGGGAATTATATGTGATACTTTCCACAGTGTGGGAATGTAACTTTCTGACAGAGATTGGTTAATCAAGATGGATACTGGGTAGGCCAGAGCATCAGCTGCAATTTGTAGGTATTCACTTGGGAGGCTGTCTGCTGCTAATTTGGTGGGTTTAAGTTTAGTTAAGAGTTTTTTATGTTGGAGGTAGGTACAGGAGAAAAAGAGAAGGCAGTGGGGAGATTACTAGTTGAAGGTGTGGGTTGGAGGGGAGGGGGCTTGTGTTGTTTAGCTAGTGATAGTATGGTTTGGGTGAAGTGTGTGTTGAATGAGGTAGCAATATTTTCTGAGGAGTGAGGGATGTTAGGAGGAGGGGTACTGACTTTACCTGGGTGGAGGATGGAGTTTATGGAGGACCAGAATTGTTTGGGGCTGTGTTGTGAGGAGACTAGGGCAGACTGGTAATATTGGGATTTGTCCTGTTTTATTAGCTTTTTGACTCTATTGCATAGTTCTAGGAATTTCCGTCTAGCTGAGGGGGCTTTGGTTTTGCGCCAGTGCTCCCAGGCTTTATCCCTGTTTTTCATTTCTGACTTAGTGGTTTTCTGTATCCATGGGGAGGGTTGTGCTTTGGTTCTGGAGAATCTTATGGGGGCATGGTAATTAAGGATGTTCAGGAAGGTAGTATTAAAAAATTCAACTGCATCATCTAGACTGAGGTACTTTAGAGTACTTTAGAAGCCTTTCTACTTCCTCTGTTTTTTACAGTGAGGAAGAATCTGGACCAGTAACCTGCCACTGTGTAAGAAAAAGGAACCTTCAACATTCTGTGCAAAATGTGCAATCTGCCTTGACAGAAAGCGGGAATGGGGTGTAGCAGAGGCAATTCTAAAACAGCTTTGTAATATGTATTTAAACTCCCTCATCCACAGATTAGGAGATATACTTTACTACTTTGTAATCTGTATTTAAAATCTCTCATTCACAGATTAGGGCATATGTTTTACTAATTGTTTAGAAACTATGATATTTTTCTCCTGCATCTGTATGCATAATGTTATAATGACATTCAAATTAATCCAAGTATTGTTTGCCAGATATCTCCCTAAAATGGTCAGTGCTCTCATCTTAAGGTATACTCATACACAGAGAAAGTGTCCGTAGTAATAACATTAAACAACTATTGTCTGTCAACTAGCTTTACTGCGAGATGGAACTTTTGTAACATAGGCTTGTTTAACCTGCAATCTAAATATAAAAGAAAAGAAAAGAAAAGTAAACAAAGAGGCATTATCATACTTTACATTCCCCCAGGTCAAAACATACCTATTCTAGAAGAGTTTCTATCCTGGACAACCCAGAACAATGCTATGGAAACCATCATTCTAGGTGATGACAATATAAACAATCTCTCATCTCTAGTTACCCATCTAATAGTATAAACTTATATAAGTTTACCCAACTTATAACAGTCCCAACACATATAGTAAACAAACTAAATCAACCCTAGACTGGATAATCACACACCTTTACAAATATGACCATACAAGAACCCTCCCTAACATCTCAAGTGACCACTAACCTGCCTTGACCCATAGAACCCATACACAAACTACAAAATCCCATTTGTACAGAACTTCTAGAAATCTTACCCATTTTAGTCAAAGGACTCTTATAGATACTTTAAAAGCCCACAATTGGTATCCTATTAAACTCTTCCTCTGGCTGACGCTGTAAATTACTTTAACAATGTCTTTCTTACTACACTCAACAGCCTCACCCCCATACGAACTAAAAGAATTAAGCATAACCATGCCCAATGGCTTACAAAACATAATATTACAGAATACAGCTCTCACAAGTACGGCAGGTGCCCATGGCCAAAACTTTTAACTCAATCAAAAAAAAAAAAGCCCAGCACCAAAAATGAGTGGAAACAATTTCTTTAATGTGGCAACACCAGTATCATTTAATGTGGCAACACCTGTATCAAACCAGTTTCGGCAATACAGCCTTCCTCAGTGGCAGTTTCAAAACACCAAGCACAATACATATATACTTATATACCACATCAATTAATCAAACCCCAAAAGAATAATTATCTATTATAAATGGTCATTAAGACCAGGTGGAAATAATCCACCCAGTTTAATAATCCAGCTTCTTTCTTTTTTGTTAAGCAAAGCATGCCATCTTACCTTATTGGTCCTATCCCCTTGGATTTTATCTATAACCATAAAACTAAATCTAGCAGAACTGTGTGTTAATGTATGCTTATATAAAGCACTAGTTAATTTCTTATTCCGAATGTCACTAAGATGTTCACACATTCATATATGCAGTGGGCGCAATGTTTTGGAAAATTGTTTAGACTTAAACATAAATTTGCATGAGGAGCAATGGCCACAAGGAAAAGAACCCAACAATCTATCCCCAATAAGTGCCAATTGTTGTTTCAATGAATTTGAGAACCCATGATATTTATAATGACTAAAATGGAACCCCAAAGTCTGTCCCTGCCAGTAAGAGAAAGGTTTAAATTATGTGCCTGGCTTTTTCATTGACGAGGAAGTTATTGTTAATGATGTTATGGCATTTTGTCGGTTATTGAATCTTAGAATATTTTTTGGTAATCAGGATCAATCTCAAAGATCTAGGGATTTTAGATTTCGTAAGTTCACTTTTGTACCACCGATGAATAAACACGTTTCTATTTTTCAGGACTCGATACTCAAAGAGCTGCACTTTAGAATGAGTCAATCTACTATATTGAACCATAATCTGTCAGTTTGTGAACAACGGCATTGATTAATTTAAAGAATAACAAAAATATAGCCATTTTGCCAGCTGATATAGGTGGGGCCGTGGTAGTAATGAATATAAGTTATTATCTATCTGAGGCTAACAGACAACTAAGGGATGCCAAGTATTTTATGTGCATGCCACTTGACCACACCAACAAATTTAAAATAGAAATAGATGCATTTCTTCAGCAGGCTGTGGAAGACGGAATTATTACTGAATCAGCTGCACAATTAACAGTTATGGATCCACAAAAACAATATTTATACCTACTGCCAAAAATTCATAAAAATTTGGAGAAGCCACCGGGGAGACCGATCGTGTCTGGGATTGGACCTCTTACTGAACCTTTATCAGTATTTGTAACCCAATATTTACAGCCATTATTGGATTATAGGATTAAGGATACAACTCAGTTTCTTCAAATAATATCAGATATGCAGTTAGAGCCTGGTTGGTTGTTGTGCACTCTTGATGTAGCCTCATTGTACACTAATATTCCTCAATGGGCAGGTCTTCAAGCATTACAGTATTGGTTAGATAGGGCCAATATTTGTCCTGCTGGATTTAACACTTTATTAGTATGCATGGCTGAATATGTTTTGACTAAGAACTTGCTTTATTTTCAGGAAGAATCTTATTGGCAGGTACAAGGTACGGCTATGGGAGCCTTGTTTGTTCCAATATATGCCAACCTGTTCATGGGGTTCCAAGAACAACTAATTTATGATAGTAATCATAACATTTTTATGGGGGAACTAGATATTTGTAGATGCTACTTAGATGACTGTTGGATGACATGGCGAGCTGACCAAAGTTATCTGTCAGAATTTATTGAATATCTAAATCAAAGTAAATGTGGAACAGAGTTCACATTGAACTGTGATTCCAAACAAATTAATTTTTTGGACGTTACTGTTATTAGGAATCTTGGTGATACTCTCAGTTCAAAAGTTTTTCCCAAATATTCTCAGTACAATAATCTTTTGTATGCTAGTAGTATGCATCCATGCCACATCATCCGGAATATACCTAAGTCTCAAATTATACATCTTAAACACATTTGTTCCACCCAGGAAAGTTATGAGACCTATCAACAAGATCTAATTTGTAGCTTTCACAAGAGGAGCTATGGACAGGGCAGTTTTGTTTCTGCCAGTAATTGGATTGCAAAACAGGACAGACTGGACCAATTGAAATATACAGTTAAAACTAGTGATAAGAATAATCCAATCAGATTTGTCACTACGTATGGATGCAACATCAATGTTGTCAGGGACATTAACAATAATTGGAATATTCTATTAGCCAGTTCTGAACTATGTGAGGTCCTTAGCCCTAGGTGCCAATTCTCTTACCGATGGGGACGGACTTTGGGGTCCCATTTTAGTCATTATAAATATCATGGGTTCTCAAATTCATTGAAACAATTGACACTTATTGGGGATAGATTGGTGGGTTCTTTTCCTTGTGGCCATTGCTCCTCATGCAAATAAGTCTAAACAATTTTCCATCAGGAATACCAGTAAGGTTCATGAAATTAAATTATTTGCTAATTGTGGTACAGACTGGTTAACATATTTAGCATATTGTTCATGCTCAGCTTTTTATGTTGGGCAAACATCACACCCACTACATATAGTGACATTTGGAATAAGAAATTAAGTAGTGCTTTATATAAGCATACATTAACACACAGTTCTGCTAGATTTAGTTTTATGGTTATAGATAAAATCCAGGTGGATAGGACCAATAAGTTACAATGGCATGCTTTGCTTAACAAAAATGGAAGAAGTTGGATTATTAAAATAGGTGGATTTTTTCCACCTGGTCTTAATGACCATTTATAATAGATGATTATCCTATTGGGGGTTGATTAATTAACTGATGTGGTGTACAAATATAAATATATATGCATTATGCTTGGTGTTTTGAAAAAGTCACTGAGGAAGGCTGTATTGCTGAAGCTGGTTTGATACTGGTGTTGCCACATTAAAGAAATTGTTTCCACTCATTTTTGGTGCTGGCTTTTTTCTTTTTTTTTTTGATTACAAAACATACTAAACAGACTCTCATTGCTGGGGATAAAGCATGGAATGAATGGCACAAGAATAGAACCCTACAAAGTAAAATAAAATACAAAAAATTTCGTAACAATGCCAAAAAAACTAGTCATTACTGACAAGAAAAATTACTTCTCCATTCAACTAGACTCCAAACACAGCCACTCAAAAAACTTTTGAAAATCTATTTCCTCACTCCTCAATCCAGGTACTCAGTAAAATTCAGTACCAGCTCCTGAAAAAGACCCTCAAGAAACTGCTCAAGCCTTTTAACACACTTCATTGAAACCATTCAAAACTCATCAATGATTTCTCTACTCAAATAAACTTTAACTCTAATAGTTCAGAAAGCAACACAAATCTCTCATCTCTTAAAGCTCACTACTCCCTCCTATAAATGACACCACAAACTGTAGTCCACCCACAACTACATTTACAATACAGCCTATGCCTACCTCCCTGGTGCATAATGTTCCCTCTCTGCAGATAGACTTCCTGCGGAATACCTAAAACTTGCTGCAGATGCTATTGCATATCTTGTCAGCATTTTCCTCAACTGTTCCATCTCCGAATCATGCGTCCCTCAACTTTGGAAAAACTCCATTATAGCACCATTACATAAAGGCAACACCAGTGATTTCTCTAATAACTGGCCCATCTCTATACTCTCTCCTTTATCTAAAATACTTGAGAAGTGTATCTATACTCAGTTGTTAAAGTATCTCACCAACAATAACTGACTTGCCCCGCCCAACATGGCTTTCGTCCTGCCCACAGTACAACCACAGCCCTATTGTCTTTCACCAATACTGTAAACAAAATTTTAGATGCTGGTCTACTAACTTCAGTTATTTTACTAGACCTATCAAAGGCTTCCGATACAGTATCACACCCTAAACTACAACTCAAATCTCTAAACTGCTCTCCACACACACTGGCTTGGTTTTCCAACTACCTTTATGACAGGAAACAGTCTGTCAAATGGCAAAACAAGTAATCTGAGTATCTCTTAACCAAAACTGGAGTTCCCCAATGGTCCATTCTTGGCCCATTACTATTTAACATATTCATTAATAACCTTCATAAAGCATCCCATCTAAGTACTCTCATTCAATACGCAGATGATTCAACAATAATCACCTCTGCCAACCACCTGTCAGATCTCCAACTTCTAACACAAAAAGCCTTTATTTCTGTTGAATCTTGGCTAAACAACGCCCAACTTCTACTCAATCTAAAAAAATCTAAACTCTTAATATTTTCATCAAAACCTCTGACTCAGGACTTCAAGATCTTTTCCCAAAACAATACTAAAACTGAGCTAGTAAAATCATCAAAACTTCTAGGTATTATAATTGATGACAAACTCTCCTTTGAAAATCATATTCATAATACAATCAAGAAAACCCATTTCAAACTTGGCAAGCTGTACAGGCACAAGCTCTTTATTGATATGCCCACCAACATAAAACTGGCTAACAGTCTACTCCTCCCTACTCTTCTCTATGGCACCCCCATTTTCACTAACCTACACACTACTCTCAAGAATAAATTACAGTCCTGCTACTACAAAATAGCAAAATTTGCCACTGGTATGTCAACCAGAACACACCACTGCCAAGCCTTAAAATGTTTAAACTGGCTCAAATCTTCCCACTATCTACAATACTCCCAGCTAACACTCACCCATAAACTACTAAATAACCATGACTATTGTCCATCTCTTCAAACCATGCTACAAACATGCACCCCAACTAGACATCTCAGGTCTTCTAATAAACAGCTCCTAAGCATATCAAAACCCAACACACGTGCAGGACAAAGCCTTTATTCCTTTTCCATTGCCAAATTTTGGAATGCTCTACCCTCTTCTATCACTCAAACAGATTCCATCAAAACTTTCCAAACTACACAAAAGTGCCATTACCTTGCTAATCATGAAAATCATATTCATAATACAATCAAGAAAACCCATTTCAAACTTGGCAAGCTGTACAGGCACAAGCTCTTTATTGATATGCCCACCAACATAAAACTGGCTAACAGTCTACTCCTCCCTACTCTTCTCTATGGCACCCCCATTTTCACTAACCTACACACTACTCTCAAGAACAAATTACAGTCCTGCTACTACAAAATAGCAAAATTTGCCACTGGTATGTCAACCAGAACACACCACTGCCAAGCCTTAAAATGTTTAAACTGGCTCAAATCTTCCCACTATCTACAATACTCCCAGCTAACACTCACCCATAAACTACTAAATAACCATGACTATTGTCCATCTCTTCAAACCATGCTACAAACATGCACCCCAACTAGACATCTCAGGTCTTCTAATAAACAGCTCCTAAGCATATCAAAACCCAACACACGTGCAGGACAAAGCCTTTATTCCTTTTCCATTGCCAAATTTTGGAATGCTCTACCCTCTTCTATCACTCAAACAGATTCCATCAAAACTTTCCAAACTACACAAAAGTGCCATTACCTTGCTAATCAAGCATGTTCCTGCAACAACCGGCCTAAACCACCATGACTACAACAAGCTCAATAGAAACCACCTAATAATGTTCCCTAATTATTCATCCACCAATTTGCACTCTTCCCATTTTACAGCTTGGTTCAATATTTACTCTGCTTTAAGCTACTTGGACTACCTTAGCAGCTTAGTAGATTAACCCTATCCACTGACTGTCTAACCATATGACAAAAAAAAAAAACACGGAATATATTCTCTAAATACCTTTGTAATTGATGCTTATTCTAAATAGCACAACAGAATGCCTCTCTATTCTTTGCAACTGTATTGTGAGCTTATATAATTATTATGTTGTGTCTCATTACAACTGTTTCTTAGCTTTTTTATATACTTGCTGATATAATGATATGCCATTTTTTTGTAACTTGTATTTGGAGCTTTTCTCCCCGGGCCTCCACTGAAAATGGATCACTGATCCAGTGGACTCTCCCGGTTACCAAATGTCAATAAATAAATAAAAACCAAATGTCAATAAATAAATAAAGTAATTGGTCCATCTTAGATCCTATGGCAGTTTCAATCAGATGGAACAGAGGACATATCAAGTTCTTGTATAACTTAAAAATACTAAAAAGTGCTCCAATGCTTACATACTCTATTTCAAAGAAAGAAAAAAGACTGCATATCAGTATGTTCATTATTCAACTAATCACAGACAGTCATCAAAGAACTTTAATATTTAAAAAGATTTCTCTCTCTGAGGTTTCTACACAACTGTCTGTATCTGTCAATAAAACCCCTTACTTTCACTGTATTTTTCTGTGGTCATAGTAACCACAGTCCCTGTCCTCTGTCAGCTTTCAAAAAATGTAAGCCACTCATTTTCTTTCATTGCAATAATTTATGTTTTTCAACAGATATCAAGGTAAAAAAATATCAGAAAGGGCACATTAAAATCTCTCTCATGCTTTTCTCACAGATAGTTTCAAAACCAACGAAAGTTGAGACTGTGAAGAGTTAAATAAACTTTTCTTAACAAGGGGAGGAATATTCCTACCAACCTTTTCATCACTCAGGGTGCAGTGAAAATTTAGCATCTCTGTGAAAAGTTTGAACTCAATTATTTATTAAATAAAGCATGTTTCATGTATGAATGAAAAGTCTTTCTTTACAACATTCAATTGCACAGCTGAAAAAGTTATGAGAAAAATAAAAAAAGTACCTATTTCCTGCCATGTCAAGGAGGTACTGCAGTATGCCCACTTTAGAATTAGAGAAATAGTGATGCCTCTAGCTATGTCTACTGCCAGGCCTGAACTATGTGTGTGTGTGTGTGTGTGTGTGTGTGTGTATATACTTTTCTTGTTCCTTCTTGCTTGTTTAGGTACTTCAAACACTGGACTAGATAAAGACAGACAACCAAGAGTTCTGAAGGACAGGAAGACTGCATATGGATCCAAATGGTTAATTATGCCGTCCCTTCTCCATAAAAAACATTTCTAATGAAATCACAGAGAAGCCAAAAAGAGCTTCCCACCCTGTTAGCAAGCAGCCCATCATCAGGACCCTGACAAGCTCTGCTGCAGAAGATAGACCCACTCTAGGGTCTGGGAAAAACGATCAGATAAAAAATATATATGGTGATTGCAACCAATGTCATATTACAGACCACTGCAACATTCACAACTTCATGTGTGAGAAATGAACTAAAGGTCATGTTTTATTGTATCCTCAACCATGTTCCAAAAGTCATTACCTCCATGTCCCTGTGAACAAAAACACCAGACAGTATCCAGCATGTGTTATGTGATGAGATAAGAAAAAAACTTTTATTGTTTATGGTCACCCCCAAAGACTATACCCATGCCCACATCCACTTCTGGGACAACAGCAGAAACTTGTCATGCAGCCACCAGGAGCAACATATCCAGTTGGGGGTGTGATAAAGCTCTCCCTCCTCCAAGTCAGGTGACATGTTGTAGCTGTAGCACAAACCCCCTGAAGAGTCATCATCCAGAATCTGACATACTGGATGGGTGTGTTGAAACTGCTGAGTTCCAAGGTGGAATACAAATCCTCCATCCCCTTTGAAATAAACAGTAAAGAGTAAAACCACTGGCCTCACTTCAGAAGAGAGGAGAATAAATTGGGCTTGTTACAAAATGTCTGCAGAGATGGCTTTGTCTCTTAAGACAGAACAACTAATAACTGTAAGACAGCCATCTGTGATGACACTGAAATGAAAGTTATATACTTACCATAACACCAGATTTGTTTTGTCTTTATCAGTCAGCTCAACATATAGGTTGTCGGATCAGACCTGATCCGAACTTGGCTCCTTTTTTCCCGATTTTGGATCCAGGGCACAGGGTCTTCCCCTACCCGTAATGCCATTCTGTTCCCTGAAATACCACAGATTGCTTCAATACATTGTATATGCTCCAAGATATGTTCAAGTAAATGCTTATATCCTACCATTACTGATAACAGGGGAGATCAGCTCCAAGGCTGATGGTATGAGAAGGCAGGTCCAATCAAGTAGGGAGGTTTGCATGACAAAGCTTGTATCTCTGAAATTTTTTCTGGAAGTGGTGATAGCCATGACAAAAGTAGTTTTCCAAGACAAAAACTTCAAATCTCCAGAAGCCACTGGTTCAAAAAGGGGTTCTGTCAAACCCTATTATTGTATTATCCCAAGGAGGACTGAGATTGATGGGAGAGGCAGCCTAACTAGACAAGTTCCCTTTAAGAAGGCCTTGGACAACTTTAAGGATGCAATAGAGTTGTGATTTTCACCAACATGAAAGTTGGATATGGCTGCCAGTTGAATTTTAATGATAGAGAAACTAGCACCTTCTTGAAATAATCCTGCTAGAAAATCCAAAATACAAGGAAGAGGTGCCAAGAATGGATCTAAGCTCTTAAAAAAAGCCTAAACAGCAATTTTTTTCCACTTACTTCTGTAAACTTCACTCATGTTAGGTTTCTGATATGAGACAAATGTGAGTAACAGAGGAGGGCAGCCTGGCATCTCTGTCCATCACTGGAATTGGAGGAACAATGCAGTTAGTTTTAGGGCTTTCTGGTCTCTGTGAGGCTGGCTGGATGGATGGATGGGACAGACAGTCTGGACGAGGGATATTTCAGATGAGACCAAAGGTAGGTGAACAAAACCTGCTAAGGCTAGAAGAGGGGCAATGATAATTACTCTTGCCTTGCACTGAATGGCTTTTTGTAGAAACTTGGTAATAAGGGGAATGGGTAGAAATGTGCACAGAAGACCCTGGGGCCAAATGTGGACAGCGTCCATCTGTGACTGACCTTTTGTGGGAATCAGGGCAAAGTAGCTGCTGTACTTGATACTCAGGAGGGAAGCAAAAAAGTCACAGCATGGCTGGACCCAATGACTGGGAATCATTGATGTCACTGCTTGGTTGAGGGACCACTTGTGGGGCAAAAGAATACACCTGTTCAGTTTTTCCACAAAGACAATGTAACTCCCTGGGATGTGCATTGTCATCAGAAAGTGTTGAGAAGACATTGCCCACTGTCAAACTCTCATGGCTTCTCGGCATATATATTAGTGGCATACTGAAAAGTACAGTGGCTGATGTAACACTGACTACTGAACAGAAAGGCTCCACAGTTGTACTCTCATGCAATACCTTGCTTGTGGGACCCGAGTAACTGACAGCCATCGATCCTAAAAGACAAATAATTAGTCTTGCTGGGGGATTGTGTGACACAACAACTTGCAAGGCATTAAGATGAATAGAAATGATCCTTGATTGCTGGAGCTTGGTTATCTGGGATATTGTATCCAGGTGGAACCCTATACTCTATTGCCTATGTTGGAAGTCAGTTGGCTTTTTGTCAAGTTTGCAGTCATTCCTAAGCATTGGGAGAACTGGAGCAAGACGTCTGTGCAATGAATGAGTTCACCTCTGGTGGAAGTGGTTAAGAAGCCAGCCATCTAGATATTGGAACACATGGAAAGTACAGTTTTGTACCTACCATAAATGTAGATGTTCGAGTGCTAATACAGCTGCAGTCATAACAGATGGGTTCTCCTGCCATCAGGTGGGTCCTCGGTCGGCCGAATTCCAAAGTCTAGGTCTGGCGTCGGTTGTCGTCGCTTCTTCCCTGACGTCAGTGCGACAGGAGTATAAAAGAACCAGCCGACGCCATTTTCTTCAGTTTTTCTTGCCCCAGATGTCAGGTGCCCCCAGAAGGAAGGCAATACATAAATTTGTGTAATAAAGCAATGCCATATAATCAAAATACAGTAGTGCAAGCAAATACATCAATAATGAATACCCCAATCAGGTTGCATGAGGAGGTGTTAGCCAATAGGCCTGTCCCAAGAGGGGAAGGAGGGAGGGAAACCTGGACTGCAGCTGTATTAGCACTTGAACATCTACATTTATGGTAGGTACAAAACTGTACTATGTTCATCGTGCATACAGCTGCAGTCATAACAGATGGGTAGAATCCCAAAGCTAAGAAAGGGGTGGTAGGCACTAGGTGGAACTAGGAGGAGCCAGAATGCCCTGCAAGATTGCAGTGGCAAAGCCTGCTCTAGATTTGGAGTATAATGGAAGGTGGGTGCTTGGAGAAGGTGTGCACAGAACTCCAAGTGGCTGCTTCCAAAATATCTTTGGTAGGAACTCCTCTGAGAAAAGCTGCAGAGGTAGCCGTGGCCCTTGTGGAGTGAGATCTGATGCCTGTAGGTACAGTTTTGCCATGAAAAAAATAGCAAAAGCGTATGCCGTGGGCTATCCATTTTGAGATTGTCTGTTTGGAAATTGGCTTTCCTTGAGCTCCTATAGCATAGGACACAAAGAGCTGTTCTGATTTTCTGAAAGGCTTTGTTCTGTCCAAATAATAACACAGTTGTCTGTGGATGTCCAAGGAATGTAGTAATCTCTCCCCTTTGTTTTGAGGATTAGGATAAAAGGTAGGCAAGTGTATAGCCTGATTCAAGGCTACCCTGGATACCACTTTTGGCATAAAGGACGGGTTGATTCATAAGGAAACTCTGTCCTGATGGAAGATGATAAAAGGCTGCACAGCCATGAGAGCTTGTAGTTCCGATACCCTACGAGCTGAGGTAAAAGCCAGAAGGAAAGCTGTTTTCCAGACAAATATTGCAAATCTGATGAGGCAGCTGGCTCAAAAGGAGGCAAGGTCAGCTTTTCTAGAATGAAATTGAGATCCCAAGCAGGTATTGGTTGTTTTCTTGGTGGTTTTAGATTCTTAGCCCCTCTGAGTAACTGTCTTAAGAGGGGGTGAGAGAATAAGGGTGGATCAGTGTTGTATTCTGCAGAAATGGCTGAGGCATGGATTTTGATGGAGGAGAATGAAAGTCCACTGCTTAGCAGCTCAGCTAGATACTGTAATATTTGAGGTAAATTCAGTTTTCCAGGATCCTGGCCCTTTTTCTCATTCCAGACACAAAACCGTTTCCATTTTGCGGAGTAAGCTTTTCTAGTAGAAGGCCTTCTGGCCTCCAAAATGGCATTCTGCACCTCCTTGGAGAGTAGGGTCTGTTGTGATGCTAAGGAATCTTCCATGCGGCTAGATTGAGTGTTTTTAGCTGACTGTGAAGAGTTTTGAAGCTGTGCTGAGTCAGAAGAAGAGGCATTAGAGGCAGGGTCCATGGTGGGGAGTGCGTCAGGCTCCTCAGGAGTGGGTACCAGTGTTGTCTTGGCCAGTCTGGAGCAATGAGAATCATCTTTGGTCTGTCTGCTCTGGTTTTTAATAGAACTTTGGGCAGCAGAGGAAGAGGTGGGAAGGCATAAACTGTCACTGATGTCCAACTGAAAGAGAGAGCGTCCACTCTCCAGGCCTTTGGATGAAAAATCCTTGAGCAGAATTTTGTCAATTGGTGATTTTTGTGGGAGGCAAAGAGATCTATGTCTGGCCTTCCCCATGCTTGAATTATCTCTGTAAAAACTTGAGGATGCAACTTATATTCATGTGGTTCTGTCATATTTCTGCTTAGGTTGTCTGCCAGCGTGTTTTCCTTGCCTGGCAAGTACTGTGCTTGTAGTTTGATTTGTAAGTCCAGGGCCATGTTCCAAAGTGACATGGCCAGTCTGCATAGGGGGTATGGATGGGTTCCTCCCTTTTTGTTTATGTACCACATTACTGTGGTGTTGTCCGTCCTTATCAATAGTTGACCTGGTTGCAGAAGGTCTTTGAAAGCTATAATAGCATTTATTACTGCTAGCATTTCCTTTTGATTGATGTGAAGGTGCTTTTCTTTTTGGGACCATTTGCCCTGAATGCACCGATCTGTCATGTGCGCCTCCCAGGCGTAGTCCGAGGCGTCTGTTGTGATGACATGATTTGCTTGAGGCTTGCTGAATGGGAGACCTGTGTTTGTTTTGCATGCTTGAGCCCACTATAGAAATTCCTTTTGAAGACATGGAATTAGTGGTATTATTGTTTCCAAACTGTGGCTGTGTTGAGACCATAGGTTTTTCAGGTACCATTGAAGTTTCCTCATATGCAGCTTTGCACATGGGATTAGTAAGATGCAAGATGCCATGAATCCCAGAGCTTGCAGGATTTTCCTTGCAGTCAGCCTGGTGCAATTTGCTAGTGTTCTGAAGTATTGAGTTAGTTGCCCCTGCTTCTCTGGCGTGAGGTAGGCCATCCGGGTGTTTGTGTCCAAGTTGGCACCCAGGAAAATTATTTTCCGAGAGGGTATTAGCCTTGATTTCTTTTTGTTGTCTGTGTATCCCAGAGAATTCAACAACATTATTACATAAGCCAGATGTTTCAGAAGAATGTGTTTGCTGTCCGCTTGGATCAGGCAGTCGTCCATATAGGGGTATATTTGTATCCCTTGAAATCTGCAGCAGGCAATTACTGATGCCAGGCATTTCGTGAATACTCTGGGAGCAGTAGATAAGCCAAAGGGCAATGCAGAGAATTGATAATGGGTTGAACCTGCAAGAAATCTGAGGTATCTTCTGCAATTTTGGCTGATTGGGACATGCAGGTATGCCTCCTTGAGGTCCAATGTTACCAGCCAAGACTCATTGCCCAGCATGGGAAGAAGCTGCTGTAGAGTGAGCATCTTGAATTTTGGTACGAGTAGAAATGTGTTTAGGATGGATAGGTCTAAAATAGGTCTCCAATATTTTCCCTTCCTTGGTACCAGGAATAGTCTGGAATAAAAACCTTGAACTTGTTCGTGCGTAGGTACCTCTTGAATAGCTTTCATGTCTATGAGATCTGAAATTTGTCTTGTCTTTGTGCCTCTGCAGTTTGATTGTGTGGCAGGTTTGGCATGCCTCTCATTTTTGGAAGGGTGTGAAAATGGAATCTGTACCCTCTGGTTATAATGTCCAGGATCCATTTGTCTTTTGTGACAATACGCCAATTTTTTGAAAATAATGCCAGTTTTCCGCCTAAGGGTGCTGCCATTTGAGTCTTCCTTGGCATGCAAAGGGGAAAGTCATTGGGCTTGCTTTCTGAATGGTTGCGAGTTATCCTCACCACCTCTTTGTGCAGGAGCTTGCCATTGTCTGCTTCTAAACGATCATTGGGATTGCCCTCTGCCCCTCGGGCGCCTGTATCTACCTCTTTGGGGTCTGTCCATGGCTGGAAAGGACCAATTTTTGGAAGGCCAATTTCTACCGAAACGTGGGGGTTGTACCTGTAGAAAATCTTTCACTGTTTGCATTGATTTAGCCTTTTCCACCATTTTAGCACCAAATAATACATCCTTTTGTAGAGGGGCATCTAGTAATTTAGCTTTGACATGATCTGGTAAGGTTTGTTCCTTGAGCCAAGCATGTCTACATATGACTGATCCTGTAACAGCAGCTCTACATGAGGCCTCTAGAGCATCAAAACCACATTGTAAGGTATGTTTACCCACTTGTTCTGCACTATGCATCAAATCCTGTAACTCCTTCAAGCCTGGTTGTTCAGGTTGTGACATTACTTCTCAATTGTGATAACAAAAACTGTTGGTACTTTAGCATATGGAACTGACAGTTTAATGCCCTCATGGTTAAGGTGGCCGAGGTATATACCTTTTTTCCCCACCTTTCTAAGGATCTGGAATCTCTCTCGGAAGGTAATGGATTTTTAGCAGTGGAGGCCTTAATTCCCTTGGGGCCCCGTGAGATAGTTTCTGGGTCAGCAGCATGGCTTTTGTATAGAAATTGGTGTGAGTCAGGAACCCTGTAGTACCTGTCGGGCTTGACTGGAGCTGGAGGTAGAGAATCTGGGTTAAGGCAGGCCTCCGAGTACACATCATCTAGTATGTCCAAGACAAGAGGTATAGCCAGAGGCCTGTGCTGAGGTAGCAAGAGAAATTCCCTGAGCCTTTTCTTGGAATCTGAATAATCTTGGCCTTCCCAGTGGAAGTGTTCCCTTAAGGTATGCAAAGTTTCCCCAAATGAGTAATCCTCTGGGGGGGATACAGAGGGAATGGACTCCTCTGCATCAGAGTCTTCAAAAGGGGAGTAAGAATGTTCCTGTTCATCAGAGTGCTCTAACGGAGCCCTGATCAAAGGAGGGGGATTCTTCCTCCACTCTGGGCCTTTTGTCCAGGGGGGGTTGAGAACCCCTGATAAGAGTAATTAAATCCTCAGCCATTTTAAGCATCTGTTTTTTAGGCATGGGGCCTGGAGATGGGCCCTGTGTAGCTTGTCTCTTAGAATGCATGACTGCTTTAGACTTAGTGAAAGCCTTGATGGAAAAAGAAGAGGAAGGTCTGAAGACACCTTGAGAGGAGGTAGACCTGTCCACATTTTGAGATTCACCGCCAAGAGTGACTTCGGTATTTGTAGTCGGGGTGTGGGCCGAGGAGCCTGCGACCTCGGGCACAGGAGACACCGCCAATGAAGTGTCGTTGGTAGTTAGGGGCTGCGTAGGCGCCTCGCTGAGAACCAGACCACGTGTAGTCGGCTTTGACGTGGTGTCGGTAGAGGCGGCGGACCTCGTGTGTCGGTCCTTATCTTTGCATTTTTTTAGACAAAACTGGAGTTGGAGTATCCGACGACATAATATAGTTAAATTTTTTGCCAAAATAATGCTGGGCAAACTCTGCCCGACGCTTAATGGTGCATTTGTTGAATGTAGCACAAAAGCGACAGATCGAGACATTGTGGTCTGGGCCTAAACAAGGAATACAGAGGGAATGGAAATCCTTATGCGGTATTTGCTTCCCACATGAAATACAATTATTAACTTTGTCTGACATCGGTCTGAGGCAAGAAAAGTTTCCCCAACGGGGTACTTAGCTTTCAAGAAGACTTCGGTTGCAAAATTTTCGTAATTTCAGGAGCTGGCCGACTGGCACTTGCGAACTACTTCTGCTTCGGGCACCGCGCGGCAAGAAAGACTGAAGAAAATGGCGTTGGCTGGTTCTTTTATACCCCTGTCGCACTGACATCAGGGAAGAAGTGACGACAACCGACGCCGGACCTAGACTTTGGAATTCGGCTGACCGAGGACCCGCCTGACGGCAGGAGAACCCATCTGTTATGACTGCAGCTGTACGCACGATGAACATCCTGTGCAGTCTCAGGTAAAATACCACAACTCCATAGAATTTAGTGAACGTGTGAACTGTGGCAAAACTAAAGGGCAGTGCTCTAAATTGGAGGTTACTGGCTTCCAGCTGAAAGAATAGAAACCTTCTGAACTGCTTTGCTATCTCTACATGGTAGTAAGCATCTTGAAGGTCTGCTGAGCACATCCAGTTATCCTTCCTTAGATGAGGTAAGATGGACAGTACCAACCCACCTGGAACATCATTTACCTGACAAACTGATTTTGGTGGCTGAGGTCCAAAATGGGCCTAAGCCCCCCCCCCCACACTTTTTTTTTCAGAACAACTTTCAGAACCAAGATGAATCTTGAACAGACTCTGGAACCTTGCTGGTGTCCTGGGATCTCATGGATGCCTCTCTTTTCTAGCAGCTTTGCTACCTCTGCTGCTGCTAGAAAGTAAATAATGTAGTCTCTGGTGATTCTCTTCTGTACCCAAGAATCCTGAATGATGGCTAGGCAGGTGTGAGGGTGCACAGATAAGTGCCCCTTGACTGCCTCCAGAGTGCAGCAGTCAGACAACCATTCAGGAGTGCTAGAAGGGTTTCTTGGTGAAGGGACCTTCAAATCCTAGATTTTAAGGACTGCCTCTGATCATAGCTAGGTCAGAGCTTTGTAACTAGAAGTGTCCTGGGCAATATTTTGGGATTTTTGAAAACTAGGGTTTCTTTCCACCCTTCTGATTCAACAGAAAAGCCCTTTGGGGGTGGAAAAACATATCTTGCCCTCTTACTTGTTTCAGGTAAGCATCCCGATAACCTTGGGTATGAAACGAATTGACATCAAAGGGGCGTTGATGAAGATTGTCTTAAAACTTTCTGCAAAGTTGAAAAGACACTTCCAGGTGTATCGACAAATAACAATGTCAGTGCCTACTGCTCTCATAATGCCATCTGCTGTGCTGAAAAGGAGCTGCATGAACACATTAGACGTAGATTGCACGGTAGATAGCTGGTATTCCACCATCTTCTGGATGTCACCAAGCAAATTACCAGACTAGAATTTGAGGAGTTCTTTAGTCAAAATCCTCTGGAAATTAGACATTTATGTCAAATAGTTCAGCGCATGAAGTGTAAATGTTGCTGAAGTGTATGTCCACTTTCCAAATCTGTACAAGGCACTGAACTGCCTGCTAAGGGGATATACAGAAGTGCTCTCTTTGGATAGTGCCCTCTTTATGGCTGCCACCACCACCACCACCATAGCATCAACTGGGGACCCTTTCCACTGTGACCTTTCCTGTGGAGACACTAATATCTTATCTGCTTTCCCAGGAATCAGGTCAACCACATCAGGTTCCTTCCAAACCTGCTTTGAAATAATCTATGAGCTTGCCAGGGCACAGGACCACAATGGCAGTAATTGAGTCAACCCCAAAAGCTCCAAGAAATACTGACTCCTCTTGGGATAGGTTTCTGGATGACCAGCTTTGCTTCATCAATTCCAGGATCTCTCTGAAGATGATGACTTCTAGAAAGGATCCCCTTTCCTTCCTCAAAATCAGTATCTTCTGTGAGTGACTCCTGGAAACACTAGAAAGTCATCTTATTGCATGTACATTTCCTGTAACTTTCATTCAGCAGGTGATCCAATGAGGTCTCAGAATCTGAATGAGTACTCGGCAAACAAGGACCCTCAACACTAAATGAAGTTGGCTGTCCCTGATGGACAGGATGGTCCGTCAAAGCAGCAGAACCCAAAGGAAGTTAGGATATAGTCAAGCTGATGTGAGGTACATCCTTTTCAGATATGGAGAGGACCCTTTTAAACACAATGAAATCCAAAGTCAAAATCTGAACACAGGACAGTCTTCTAGGACCCAAAGACCCTAAGTAAGGAAGGAATATCCCCTGCTCTGACTCGACTTAGCTCCACAGCTGACACTGGAGCTAAGCTGTCTAAGGCTGAGGCACCAGTGGGAAGAGATGGCTCTGAAAACCTCAGGAAATAACTCAACAACAAGCCTTGGTCTTAGCCACTAACCCTTCTTTTCAAGACCCTTTATGATCTGAAGGAGCCAGAGCTAAAAGGGTAAGAGGAGCTGGAGCCAAAGCAAAGCCCATTCTTGGCTCCAAGAATTCTGTCATGGATCTTGCAACCCTAGAACAAGGGCCGGACTGGGGAAGGAGAAACTAAAATGGGAACTGATTGGGAAAGCTCCAGCAATCCCAGAGGTGTGGGTGCTAAGAGGACCCCAACTAATCCGGAGTTTGAAGAAATGTTCTCATCATCCTATCAACATTGGCTTCTGAAAGACTTCTCATAGACCGAAAGAACCTGAGGTAGGAAGGTAACGAAGGTGGTCTTGACGTTAGATGTCTGTCTTGCAAGTTGGGCAAATGTAGTCTGGGACTTGCTAGCTCTGGGAAGTAGTGGCAAATAGGAAACAGAGTTCAGATTTGCTGCATTTACTCCTGAAATGGTGTTGGATGCTTCAACTTGGGATCCTTTGGTACCAGCAGGGAGTCAGATCCAGAGACCTCTTCCTGGGTCTGTCCATTTCTTTGTATTTTTCATTTTCTTTCTCCTTACTCTTTTCTTCCTCTCTGTCTTTCCTTATCTGAAGTCTTTTAGTTTATCTTGTTTTTTGAGGAAGGAGAAACTGAAGAAGCAAGAGGGTTCAATTCTCCACTTAGGCAGCTCGAAGACCCTTTAACACCAATCTGTTTCTGTGGTCCACTGGGATCCTGGTCTTGAAAGAGGCACAGAACTCACTGTCTACATTAAGATGGTCAGTTCCCGAGCAATAAATGCACGAATCATGTGGATATTCTGAGGGGTCTTGTGCCCACAGGTACTGTATTTTTTGAAGCCAGAGGCTTTGTCTGACATGTTGGAGTCCTAAAGATAAACTTCACACACACTAGAAAGAGAATGCAGCTGTAACAATCAACAAATACTAGACAAAAACTATGAAAAGGGACAATGTGAAAGGCTAATAGACAAAAAATATTTTGTGTGTGTGTTATACACATATAGGTAGGGAAAAGGGAGAGAAGTAACTTGCCACAACAGAAAAGATCAGGTTAAGAACCAGTAGAAAGGGATGAAACAGCCCCTAAGGAATACTGCACTAGCAATCTAAATGGATATTCTGAGAGAATAGCAAAATTATTGGAAGTCTGAAAAACTTACTTGTTGCTGAGCACTTGTATATCACATCTGGTCTCTTCAGGCAGCAAATGAGATCTGAGGTATTTCAAGGAACAGAAAACATTAAGGGCAAGGGAGAAGCCTGAGCCTCAGATCCAAAAGCTGGAAAAAGAGGCACCGATCTCAGATCTGATTGGATCCAACAATCCATTCACTGAGTCAGTTATTTAAGACATTAGATACAATGGTACCAACTGATGGTCTTTTAAGCCAAGACAGACTCAGAGAATCAACCCCTCAAAGGAAAGCCATAGATAACCAGTCAGAGCTGGAACTATCAGACTGTTGGACTTATCCTCTTTTGTGACTAAGCCTGTATTTTCAGGTGGAATTCATATCAATAAAACCATAATCATGAATAATGGTAACAAAAAAGAACACATGAAGTTACACTAACATCAATGTTTAAATTTCAAAAGGTAAAAAAAAAAAATTGTTTTTTATGAAGGGGGCCACATCCTCCTATAACCCAAGACCCCCAGACCCTACAAAGTACATTAATTTCAAGCTTGCTGATACTTATGAGGTTCAGTAACCTCAATGTTAGTGTTCTGGCAAGCCTGAATGTTAATGCACATCAAAGCCTTTCCTGCAATGTTAAGGAGTACAATTAATGTACCTCTGAATGCAAGTTCCCCTGAAAGGGAAAGAGAATTTGAGACTTAAGAATTTCCTCAGTTTGTGAGAAGGTGTCTTTTTCTTGAGAGATGGCTAGGACGAGAAGAAGAAAGGAGTCACAAGATGATCATAAATATTCCCCATCATATCATACCCCAATGCCATGTAACAAAAACTAGAAAAAGGAGATTAATTATGATAGTCATGGCTGGATTTTTTTGAAGACACCCCCCCCCCCCCACAGGTTATATGAACGCTGTCTGAATCTACAGAGATGGATATCTACTGTGGAATACCAGAGTTCCAACTTAAAAGAGAACCGGTTTGACCATATCACCTTATGTAAGTATATACATGAGCTTCCCTGCCCTAACCACAGCTTTAAAACAGTTAATCTTGCAAGGCAAATAACAGCCCACTGTGGTAGCCTAGCCACAGGCAGAGTTTTTAATTAACTTTCCTGTAACTCCAAACAAAGAGAAAGATGGACAGAGAAAGTTTAAATGATATCAGGCCACACGTCCACTATAGAGGAAACAGACACTTCAGAGATCTAAAGTTCAGTATGACAGAACAACAGGACTCCAAGAGCAGAATAAGTTATTTCTTACATTTATTTCATTAAATTGCACTTAACACTTATAATTGTGCTATATAGCTAATCTACTACATTTTGCACTGTTATAAAGCTTTTTTTACTGTTTCACTGCATTTGTGTACTGTTTTATACTGTTTTAACAATTTTTCATTGCTAGATAGTGTTTCATTACTGTAATTGCATTTTTACTGAATTACTTGACTGTAAACTGCTTTTTCATACTGAGAGTTGTATTTCTGTTTGTGAGTAACTAGTAGCTATAGTATACTTGGTGGCTTTGCAGGTGCCCATCCCTACTGTAAATTTGATCTGGGACACTCCCAGTCTAGTGTCATTAGCTCATTCTACCTAATACAGACAGAACATTTGAGAAGGCCAGCTCACTTAATTTCTTAACCTTGAATTTTATTCTGTTCCTCCTTTCTCCCTTTCCACTTTATATAAAAAACACTTTGCTAGAATCTCCTTGTGTTCTGACTATGCTTCTCAAGCCATCTGGAAAAACAGAGCTGATAGGTATATTTTTTGGCACTTTTTAACTGTTCAGAGTTCTGCACTGTCTTAATTTTTGCTTGACTGAATTATTTATATATTTGCTGGCATTGTTTTCTGATACTCTAAGTGCCTTGATTTTAATTTTTTCCCTAATTTACTGCTTTCTGCACATTTTTAGTCATTTGTTAATTTAATTGCATTTATTTAAACTGTATTTGCTTTAATGCTGCTACACACTCAAGTGTCCTAACTTGCACTGCATTTGACTTGTTTTCCTGCTGTTTTAGCTGCTTTTCTGTATACAAAAAAAGTTCTAAGCTTGTTTCCCACCTTTCCTGTAACTAATCTAGCCCTGATACAGATTTGCTTTGCTGTATCCAAGACTGTTTGTAAGCTTCTGAGCCCACAAGCCTTTCTGTGTTGGAGGGAAACCTTCTAGCTTATCAGTGGCAGTGGTAAGCACTAGGCAGCCTATCTACCACAAGAGGAGTGGTTTCTGGCCCAGAAATTGTAGTTTATCGAACGTCTGGGCAGTTTTTCCATCCCTTTTAACTTTCTGGTTTAAAAGCCCATGTTTTCACAGGTTTGTGCTTGTTTAAGCTCTGCTCAGCAGCACCAAAATGAGGTAAACTATTACTGGTGTCAGAAAGTCTGGTCTTCAGTTTTTCCCTTAGAACTTGCTAGTTCTTTCTCTCTTGCACTTCAAATAGCCTAATCGCTTTGCACTTCAACAGGTTTTTGTAGCAATTATTGTAGCACACCTAAGAGCCATCTGCACTAATTCTTCAAGGAAATAGCTCCAGTACTTAATAGTTATGACCACCCCTCCTGGCATGATTAAAGGGCAGTTCCCTGTGCTTTCTCCTATTAACCTGGTGCACTTGGGCATTCTGAGGCAGTGTAGCAACTGCCTCATGTACACAGACAACCCTATCCTCTTACCTCCCAACACTCAGACTTGTGAGAGATGCAGTTATATCACCAAATGGGAAGCTATGCACTCTCCAGCCAAAACCGGACTAGCTGGTCAAGAGGAGAAGGTCAACACCTGCACCACACCACATGGAAAACATAGCTCTCCAGAACACTTACTATCACAGCTCTCACAAAAAAAACATACAAACCAGACACGCCTTCACACAGGCACTCAACAGAAATTTACCCAAATAGCAGAGAGCTCCAAGATGGAAACACACTCGACCACCACAACACAGCACAAACTACAGGACACATATCTCACCTCTACAGTGTGCCCCTCAACCTAAGGTCCTAAGGCTAAACAACTTGCCCAATACACTAATCATAGGTGACTCAACAGCGAGGCACCCAGATGTCCCACTCACTAGGTTGAATAAGGAGAATGTAACAGTCAGCTATCAGGTGCCAAAATCTGACACAACACATGCACTCAGGTCACTCCACAACATGTACAAGTATGACTCTGTCATTGTCCATGTGGGTGCGAATGACCTGAGACACATCTCCCTGGACTACATGAAAAGAGACATGGTGGAGCTCTTGGATTATGTGGCCCAAGCAGGTATGACACTAGCCCTGAGCAGTATCCTACCATCACCCAGAATGATACCGCAGTACAAACAAAAAATGATTGACTTCAACAACTGTCTTCAACAATTGGGTAAGTTTCTGGTGTCATTCTAAGGGGATCCAGTATCTGTCTGCATGGGATGACATGATTGACAGACATCAATGCTTTGCCAGAAATGGCCTGCACCTGTCACCCCTGGGTTTCCGGGTACTGGCTAAGGCTCTTGCCACCCCCTATAGTGCCTTTTTAGGCGATGTCCAAAGACCAAATTACCACTGTAACAGCATAAATAAATGGAATCTGAAGGTCATTCTGCTCAACGCTAGAAGTCTAAATCTCAAGATGCATTTGCTCAAAGCACTCCTCAAAATGGAGAACATCGACATTTGTGCTATAACAGAGACCTGGTTTAAAGCATCAGTAAGCATCCCTGCGCAACCAGGCTGTAACTCATTCCACACCTTGTCGTGTTTCCATATTCATAAAGGATATGCACATCTCCAGACTAGTAGCCCAGCATAATACATCTGAGATACTTCAGGTTCAACTAACATTGGGTAAGATTGCAATCCAGGTCATAGCCTGCTATAGGTCCCAACCATGTGCCTAGACTCTCACTCCACATTCCTAAGCATCCTGGAATCTATCAAGGTCCAACCCAACCTCCATCAACTGGGAAAACTACTCAAGCATCAATGCATTGGCCCAATGGCTCCTGGAATTCATCAATTCCAATGCCCTGGACCAGCTCATTCTTACCCCACTAGAGGGAGCAACATCTTTGACCTGGTTATTACTAACATGGCAACAGTTGCTCTAAACCAGTGGACAATTCCTCCCTGGTTAGATCAGACAACAAACTAATCACCATGGAAATCCACATCTCACCCACACCCCCGCAAAGGTATCCACCATGAAAAGTTTCTCCAAAGCTGTCTTTGGACTTCTAAAAACAGAGGTGGCTAACTTCATGGCAGCCATGCCAATGGAAAATAGATGCATGACTGCCGAATCATAAATGCAGGGAACCAGCCATACCCAACAGAACCAAGACACTCTCCTCCAAAAAAGGAAGCCAGTCTGGCGACCCCCTGCCATTAATAAACTCTACAACAGAAGGAAGAAACTATTGCAGAAAAAGGTGAACTCTCAAGACTGGAAAAATTCCCTTATTACCCTCAACAAAAAGTTGAGATCCCTCATCAAAACCTCCAAAGCCAGCTATGAAGGCAGAATTGTGGTAGACACTAAAAACAACCTCAAAGCCTTCTTCAGTTATATCAAGAATCTCCATGGCGATACTCAGATTTGCTCTGAGTTACTGCACAATGGTACCTCCTATACTGAGCCAACAGATATTGCCAATATACTGGCCAACAGATTCAGTGTCAGCTTTACCAATCTCCCCCCAAAGGACCAATGTTAATACTGGAAGAATGCCAGGCACCCTGCATTACTGCAGCACAGGGTAAAGCTGCATTGTCTAAGGCCAAGAATACAGCTTCCATGGGACCCAACAATATCCTTGGCTGTGTTCTATATGAATTACAAAGTGAACTGGCACCATATCTGTGTGCTCTGTTCACTCACAGCATTACCTCAGGCTTTGTCCCTACTGAATGGCGTACTGCTAGTCATCCCTCTCCATAAAGGAGGAGCAACTACAGACCCTGGAAATTATCACCCCATTAGCCTGATGAGTCTGATATGTAAGGCTATGGAGCACATTAACATGAGAATAAAGGGAATCTGCAAACTCTAGATCCCATGCAATTTGGTTTTGTGAAAGGTAGATCATGCCTGCTCAACCTGGTTGACTTTTTTTGAGTTAGTCACCAGAGCGGTGGATGAAGGTAAGGCAGTTCATACAGCCTATCTCGATCTGCCTTTGATACCATTCCTTACTCAGGTATTATTGATAAACCCACCAAACTAGGCATCAACCCCTATATCCTTAGGTGGGTTGCAAACTGGCTCACAGATAAAACACACAGTGTGAAAGTAATGGACTGTCGACCAGTCATGACTGGAGTCCCACAGGGATCAGTCCTGCATCCTCTCCTGTTTGGCATCTACTTCTCAGAAGTCCAGGCCAACATGGAGGGACTCTGGCTAACCAAATTCACACATGACTGCAAGCTGGGTGCCATTATTAACTCCCCAAGTGATGCAGACATCCTACAGAAAGGCCTCACTGACACCAATGACTGGTGTCAAAACCATGGCCTTAAGCTTAATGCCAAAACATGCATCTTCATCCCCTTTGGTCAAAACTCAGTTCCTACTAATTACCACATTGATGGGAGCCCACTAAACACTGAAGGTGTTATAAGAGATCTGGGGACAAAGGTTGACAGCAACCTCTCCTTCGACCACCACATTGCCATTGTGGTCAGAAAGTCCTTCTATGTGGCACATCCCATTTCCAAGGGTTTTTCATTGAGGAAGAAAGAGGTAATCACTTCCCTCTACTCTTCCCTCATTAGACCAATCATAGAGTATAATGCCCCATTTGGTATATACCTCACTAGACACCTGCAACAGCTGGAGAGGCCACACAAATACCTTGTAAAGAGGATCCTAGGCCTTAAACACATGTCCTACATGGACAGACTCAAAAAACTCCAGCTATTCTCTGTCTCATATCGTCTACTAAGAGACGATTTTTGCTTGACTTATAAAGCCATGTCTGACCCAGCTCTGTTAGAAATGCTACATCTAAAGAAATCCCAATCCCTCCACACCACACACTCCAGAGACCTCAACCTCATAACCACAATCAACAGAACATGCTGGAGGGACAGTTTCATAACCCAGAGACTGCCCATGCTCTGGAATAGACTTTTCATACATGTCAAGCAGAGCACCTCACTAGCCCTCTTCAAGAGAAATCTTGATGAGTGGATGGGAAATAGAAAGTTCACCCCGGGGATCACTCTAGTGACTCTACTTGATAGAGGCACTGGGAACTAACGATGGGTGGCACAATGCCAGGAAACTTCTATGGGCTAGGCTTATATAGGCCCCAGGGCCATTAGCCTAGTACACACCTATGAGCCTAAGAACAAAAGACCCCTACTGACAAGCACTCATCCCATGTCTTTAGACTCATTTCAGATGGAAGGGTAATGAAATTCGATGGCATTTCTACCCTGAAATAGACAAAAGAGATGATATAAGAATTTACCACATCTACTCATCCAACAGCTTATAGAGGAAAACTGCCTTCTTCACAGCCTTAACAGAATTAAGGATGCTGCATGCTGTACTCTACAGAATCCTTGATGATAGGTTCCACACCAATGATCCAAGGTTCACCTTTCCTTTTTTCGCAGATACAAACACACGGTGGTTATATGCTTTCCCAAGAGAAAGGGTGAGGTAGTGCAAAGCTGTAGAGAGAATTCTCATTAGGCTTATCTACTGCAGATAAAATGAACACCAGGTCCTCTGAATCCTTACAGGAAGCAGACAGGAGGTAGCTGCCTGCCCCCACCAAGCTCTGAAGAGGGTATGCTCCTACACATACACACACATGTGGGCTCAAACAACTAATGGGCAGAAACCAGACAATAAGGCACAGAACCTGGAGACACACCCACCAATGAAAGTACAGGAACCAGAAAGATGTGCAGTAGGTTTGGTGCTGGCATAAAGTCCATGTCGTTTACGGCTGCACTCTTACACCTATTAAGATTAATCCAAGCACATCTTAAACAACAGCGCAAAGCTGGAGGGCTGAAAGACATGAAAGGTGAACAAACTAAATTCTGAACCATCAACCCATGCTGGTTCCTGTCACTCATCTGGTCAGGATAAAAGAAGAACAATTGTGGATTCTGTTCAAGCAGCTTTATTATGTACAAACACATCAGGATTGCGGCTTAATAACTTTAACTTAGATAAAAGACATCAGTATTAACATGATTTGACTTCTCTAGTAATTGTGTTGCACTCGGTACTGCATGTTCAGCTAGTCCATTTGACTGTGGGTATTCTGGACTACTAGTAACACATACAAAGTCTCATTCTTTTGCAAATTTCTGAAACAACTGACTGGTAAATTGGGTACCACTGTCAGAAATAACTTTGTGTGGACTACCATGGACTGAGAAATGATGTTTCAACTTAGTGATAAAAGCAGTGGATGATATATTAGGTAGTAAATCAATCTCAAACCAGTTCAATTAAGAGTCAACCTGCACTAAGTAATGCTGATCGTTCCACTCGAATAAATCAGTGGCTACTGTTGACCAAGGTAGTTCAGGAACTTGACTTATATGAAGTGGTTCTTTTTGCAGGTTTAGTACTATTGCACACTGAACAAGAAGAAAGTACTTTATTTATTTATTTTATTTTATTTATCATTTGTTGACCGGGAAAGTCCGACTAGGTTCCACAGAGCCTGTTTTCAGCGGAGGCTCCGGGAGAGATGCTCCAGATGCATGTCTTTGGAATGTGGGAGGAAACCGTAGTACCTGGAGGAAACCCACGCCAACACAGGGAGAACATGCAAACTCCACACAGAAGGCACCCCAGCCGAGAATCAAACCGGTGAACCTCTTGCTGTGAGGTGACAACGTTAACCGCTGCACCACTGCGCCACCCAATATTATTTATATAAAATAAATTTTATCAATTTATCCCACTTTATCAATATCTTTTCCTGGAGAAGGCCAAAATGCTGGTCCTCTCACCCTTCTTTTGGTAGATTCGCAAACCTGTGTGACCACCATGTAAAATCTGGATATATTCAAGTTGTAAGGAAGCAGAAACAACAATTTTGCTACCTGTAAGGAAAATAAGTTTGCACTTCAGGCGGTACACAAGATTGCTTTGATGGCCATCCTACATTAATGTAGTGGTGGAGCTTTTGCAAAACTGGATCTTTGTATGATCTCTCAGCTCATCAAGTCTTGTGGTAGAAAAATTATGTACTTCCATGACATCAAAGTCAAAATTCTCTGCATGAAGCTATTCCGTTGTATTTCTGGAAAATCTGGATAAGGTATTAGCCAGATAAAGAAGTTTGCTTTTTTGTATAGACCATTTTGAAGTTGTACTTTTGCAATTTGAGCATCATTCTTTGTAATCTCACTGGAGCCGAATGCATAGGCTTCTTTAAAATAGTGACTAGAGGTTGGTGATCAGTCAGTCTCAATTGGAACAGCTCGACCATAAATATAAGCATGAAACTTTGAACATGCAAATACTACTGCCAAAGGTTCTTTCTCAATCTGAGCATACTGCATTTCAGTTTGGGTAAGAGATGTAGATGTATAGGCTTACTGGTCTGCCTTCTTGAAGAATAAGTGCACCAAGAACAAATTTTGAAGCATCACAGGAAAGAGTGACTGGTTTACTGACATCATAGTATCAATGTAGGTGGGGTGGCAATTTTCTGCTTAAGGTCTTCAAATGCTCTTTGGGGCTGTTCCAACCAAGACCATGTAACATTTTTCACGTCAGCTCTCTCAAAGGGGCTGTCAACTCACTGAAGTCTGGTATAAACTTGCCTCGATAGTTGACCATACCAAGAAAATGTTGCAGGGCTTGAACATTATCTAGTGCTGGCATCTCTAAAATTGCTGCTTGCTTGGACGAGTCTGGTCGCAAGCCAGTGCAACTAAATAAATGACATACATATGTAACTTCTGGTAGTCTGAATCTGCACTTCAGAGGGCTGAGCTTTAAGTTTATTTCACAGGCTCTGTCTAGAATACTCCTAATGTTTCTGTCATGCCTTCACCACTGCCTCTGATCAATAAATCATCTACTTTTAAAAATTTCTAAAAATTACCAAAAATACATAAGAACTTACATAACCGCCCCAGGTCGACCCATTATTTCAGCCTGCAACTATTTCCTACATAACACTGGTTTGATTTTACATAGAATATTTTTACCATATGTAGTTAAATCTCCAGTTTACATCAAAGATAGTATGGAATTTTTAAACAAAATATCCTCTATTTCTTGGAACAACAAAATGTATTGGTTGGTTATGGATGTTAAAAGTCTATATACCTCTATTAGACATGATGATGGCCTCAGTGCAGTGAGATCTTCTTTAAAAGACAACCCTTCTGTTGATTTCATAGCAGATTTGTTGGATTTCTGTTTAAAGAATAATTATTTTATTTTTAATGATGTTTTGTATCGGCAGAAACAAGGTACAGCAATGGGGGCAGCTTTTTTTTTTGAAAGGAAATTTCTATTTGAGTTAAATTTTATGAAATGTAATGTGTTATTTTATTTTCGTTACATAGATGACTTGATTTTTATTTGTGATGGTGGTTTTGATTCAGTTAATGAATTTTTGACAGACTTACATGGTAACCCATTTGGGTTAGAATTTGATGGAATACAGAAGGGAAACAAAGTAATATTCTTGGATCTTGTTTTGGAGGGTACAGAACATGGTAAAATTATATCAAATATACATATGAAGTTTATAGATGGTAATCAATACCTTCATGCATCTAGTTGCCATCCTGTACATACTTTGGAAGCTCTCCCTTATGGGGAATTGGCAAGGGTATCTAGATTATGTAACACACAAGAAAATTTACAAAGGGAATAGCATATCACATAAAATATGTTTTTGAAAAGAGGGTACAGTGTGAATATTTTAGAAAATGCCCTTATGAAGGTAAAAAAGGAGAGTAATATGGTAAGGAATAAATGTAATAAGGGTGAATATCACCATTATAAGAAATATCATCTGGCAACCAATGATAAAACTTGTAAGGATATTTATTTTGTCTCTACATATAATGTAAAAAGTGGAGACATAAAGGATGTAGTGGAACATTTTTGGAAATTTTTAGTGAAAGACAAGGTGTTGATGCACATTTTGCCACAAAAACCTTTATTCTCCTATAAAAGGGGAAGAAATTTGAAAGATATGGTGGTACATGGTAAATTTGTAATGCCAAAATTTTGTTTACCAAGACCACTAAGTGAATTTGGTACAAGATGTTGCAGTAGATGCAGTGTTTGTAGGAATATAGTTAGAACATTTAATTATATTAACAACATTAGGTTCACAGTAAGAGATAGTTTTACCTGTAGAAGTAAGGGAGTTGTGTATGCTTTACACTGTCCCTGTGGATTATATTATATAGGTGAAACTAAAAGAGAGTTTCGTATTAGGTTAGGTGAGCACATTAGAGACATAAGACATAAAAGGGAAAATAAATTTATTGCCACACATTTTAGTGTTTATCATAATAGTGATGCTTCATTTTTAACATGAACAGTTTTAGAAAGTGTGAAATGTCTTTGTAATGATGAAAATGCTTTGAAATATAACTTACAATATAAGGAAACTATTTTTATTTTGAAATATAATACAATGACACCCTGTGGACTGAATAATGAAATAAACTGGAGGTGTCTGCTTTAAAACTTTTTTGAACATAATTGTTTAATTAATTGTTTAATTAATTGTTATGAGTATATATATATATATATATATATATATATATATATATATATATATATATATATATATCCATTCTTTCAGTGAGAATGTATACTCTTGAAAGGTGGTTACACTAAGGCGCTGGAGAATAAAGAGTTTGCTTTTGAATTTGACTTTGGTTCCTGTTTTTCGATTCCTGACTTCTGAAGATTTTGCTGTTTTGGTATTGTTTTGGATCAGAGTTGTTTCTATCTACTTTTAAAAATTTGCTGCATTGCACAGTGAAAGACTTCACTTGCAGAATTTATTCCAAATGGTATCCTGAAGAATCTATATCTTCCAAATGGGGTACTGAAAGTAATCCATGGTGAAGATATGCAATCAAGCATCACTTGCCAAAATGAACATTTTGCATCCAAGACAGAAAAAACAGTGGCATTCTATATTAGGGCTGTAACTTCAACTGTGTGCATAGGATGACATGGTTTCTTTAATGTTCTGTTCAAATCTCTTGGGTCAATGCATATCCTGACTTTGTCTGAGCCTTTTTTGTGGGCTGCTACCATAGCAGCCACTCATTCAGTAGGTTCTGTGACTGGACAAATTACACTTTGCTGCACCATTTTATCCAACTAAGCTTTGACTTTATCCTGCATAGCTATCAGAACTTTTCTTTCTGGCCTGACCACTGGACTGACCTCTGGGTATAACTTCATAGAATACACAACTGGAAGTTTGCCTAACTTGCTATCGAAAACATATGCCTGAAATGTATGCCAGTATTTGTAACTATGTCCAAAAGCACAACAAGCCTCTGAATAACTGAACTTTGTGAACTAAGTGTCTCGGGCACAAGAATACGGTTGAAATCACTGCACTGTGAGAAATTACCTCTTATCAGTATAAGAAACATTTCAAAATAACTACATTGTGCGAATAAACTTGAAGAAGCTCAGTGTAAAAAAAACTTCGAAGTAATTGCACTTTGCGACTAAACATTACACAGCACACTGAAACTTTCCCAAAATGTCTGTACTTTGCTAAATAACTCTTGACAGTGCAAGAAACACTCTAATGGTGGCACTCTGTGAACAGACACACCCAGTACAAGAAACTTTTCGAAATGGATGTATTTGACTGCACTTTACACACAACTAAATTCTTCGGAATAAATGCACAATAATAAGCATACAATGTAAGCACTTTTACACACTTTAAGATATAATTTGAATAACTCTATTTGTGCCATTAATTGTTTCAATCAATGCAAAATACTAGTTTATGCTGAAACACAGTAGTTTGCCAAAAAACCTGCAATTGCCTTGTTCTATTTATGCTTAATGTGCCCTTTTTGCCCTTTATATTTGTTTTGTTCATTTAATCTTTTTTCATGCCCATTATACTTTTCTTGTGCTCATTTTACTCTAAACATGCTTGTTTTACAATTTAGAGGTAATTCCAAACCTTTTATGTGCTTTTCTGATAATCGTTTTATCAAACATCTTAATTTTAAACATTCTTTTAATTAATAAACTTTTTGTGCCTCCTGCTTGTTTAATAATGCATTCTGTGCCCTGGGAATGCTCAGTTTTATCTTTTTTATAAAATAAATCATTCATGCAAGTTTTTATTCCCTTTGGTTTGTGTCTGGCCCTTTTTTGTGCTGTTAGTTCACCTTCACTGTTAACTCTGCACCTCGTAGCTCTGAAAAGCAGTCTCTGTATTCCCAGTTCTGGCACCATGTCGCTTGTCTGGTCAGGATAAAACAGACGAACATTCGTGGGTCCTGTTTAAGCAGCTTTATTATGTACAAACATCAGGATTGAGGCTTAATAACTTTAACTTAGATAAACTTACAAACTTGCTATCAACACTCATACATGCTCACCTTCTGGCTGCACTCTCAAAATGGCATTGAAGCTAGCATGTGCTTCTATTTATATGCACGTGCTGTGCTTGAAATGCTTCTTAAAGGTACAACACACAAACACACAAACACACACACACACACACACACACACACACACACACACACACACACACACACACATTATTCCACAGTCCCCAAAGAGGCAACCTTGGATCAGAGTTTTACCACCAGGCTATGGCTAGATGCGTGAAGGAGCATTCTACTACATCAGGACAGTTATGAGTGCAATTCAGGTGACCAAGCTAGGGTGGGAAATGCCTATACTCTTGGACAAGATCATCACTGGTTTCACACCTCCTATAAGCCCTTACTTATTTGCATATGTTTGAAAAAGGTAAACACTCATACATTGGATGTCTCGAGAACAGACAATCTTCAGGAATCTCATTCTTTGAGTAGCAAAGCAGGCTAGTAGCTTTTTCCTACTCACCTGTGAGGTAGTGATTCATACTGTGGAACTTTTCAAAACAATGCAAAGAGCACAATTGTGGATCTATGCTCATAATCTGCTGGTCACAAACACTTGTGAAGTTTGAATGCAGAAATTTTTATACAGTGAATGTCAGGATCTAGATTTGAACTGTGCAAGTGGCAGAAAACACTGAAGGTGTACTTATAGGTTCATAGGTTGGTACTAGGCTATCGGCCCTAAGGCCTATGCAAGCCTAGCCATTCCCTGGAAATTTTTTCCAACAATATTTACTTCTCTGGGCCCCTGTCTGGCAGTGAGACTGACATGATCCCCGGGGTGAATTTCCTATCTCCCATCCAATCATCAAAGTTCCTTTTGAAGAGGGCCAATGAGGTGCTCTGCTTGACATGTATGGGCAGTCTATTCCAGAGTATGGGGAGTCTCTGGGTCAGGAACCTATCCCTCCAGCATGTTTTGTTCATTGTGATGATAAGGTTTAGATCCCTGGAGTGTGTGGCTCTGAGGGATTGGGATTTCTTTAAGTGGAGCATGTCCAACAGCTCAGGGTTTGACATGGCCTTGTATGTTAAGCAGAGTTCGCCTCTGAGTAGACAATATGCCACAGAGTATAGCTGGAGTGTTTTTAGATAGTCAGCATGTGGCATCTGCTTTAGGCCTGTGATTCTTTTAGTGAGGTATTTCTGTGGCCTTTCCTGCTGTTGCAGATGTCTTGTGAGGTACATACCAAATGGGGCATTATACTCTATAATGGGTCTAATGAGGGATGAGTACAGTGGGACAATGACCTCCTTTTTTCTGGATGAGGTGTGCCACGTAGAAGGATTTCCTGACTGTTGTGGCGATGTGGTTATCAAAGGTGAGACCACTATCCACTTGTGTCCCTAAGTCTCTCATCACACTTTCGATGTTTAGTGTCCTGCCACCTATGTGGTAGTTCATGGGTACATGTTTTTTTCCAAAGGGGATGACTATACATTTCTTGGCATTAAGCTTGAGCCCATGGCTCTGGCACCAGGCATCTGTTTCTGTAAGACCATTTTGTAGAATATCCACATCATTTGGGGATTCAGTAATGGCTCCCAGTTTGCAGTCATCTGCAAACTTTGCTAGCCAGAGTCCCTTAGTGTTGGCCTGTACTTCAGAGAATTAGATGCCAAACAAGAGTGGTCCCAGGACTGAACCCTGAGGTACTCCACTTGTCACTTGTCTGGAGCTGGATTTGGAGTCGGCTACTTTTACAGTCTGGGTTCTGTCAGTAAGCCAGTTGGCAACCCATTGAGTGACGTAGGAATTTATGCCCAGCTTAGTAAGTTTATCTATGATTCCAGAGTGGGGGATGGTGTCAAAGGCCTTGGCAGGGTCCAGATAGGCTGTGTGGACCTCCTTACCCTCGTCCACAGCTCTGGAGACCGATTCGAAGAAGTCAATCAGATTCAGGAGACAAGATCGGCCCTTCACAAACCCAAACTTGGTGGGGTCCAGTGTCTGGAGGTTGCCAATGTCTTTGTTTATAAGTTCCATGATAATGCGTTCCATGCCCTTGCAGATCAGGCTTGTCAGACTGATGGGACGGTAGTTCCCGGGATCCAAGATGGATCCTCCCTTGTGGAGCGGGATAACTGTAGCTGATTGACTTTGCTAGTGCATTGTGTGAGATCACAACATGTTCCTGCATGCAACATGCATGTCTCTATGTGTGAAAGCTTCCTTGAAAAAAATGCTTAAATGGAGCAGAACAGTGAATATATCCAATCACAGACTCACCAGTGGAATCCTTAATGTTAGGTCTTTAATTTTCTTCACCTTTTTTTGCTCTGCCCTAGTTTAAGCTGTACAAACACACATGAAATTGACATATACAAACACACACAAAATTGACATAACCTCAGAATAAGGAAAATAAAAATCTTTTGTAAAAGAAAAGAGTATTTTAGCTGCCTCAAGAAGCATTTAAGAAACAATTCTAAATAGCATTACTAAGACAAGAGAAATTGCATAAAACTAAGTGCAGAGGCCTGTCACAATTATCACTAAGCCAAAAGATAACACAAACATACATATTCTGAAATAATTTAATGAATTTAATAAAAAATGTCACATTTAGTAACTAACAATTCTTCCTGTGTCTCCTAGTTCCTGCTAGAAAAATCTCATTATATACTGTTGTCATTAAACTCTGTCTAGTTCACATACATGACAATGAAACCGAGAAAAAATAACTCTGAAATACAATACTTCAGTATTTTGGTGCACTTTATAGTTAGTCTGCATTACAAAGCATCCTAAATCACTGAAGTAAATAGCATAACACATTAAAATTTGGATCAAGAAGTAAACGACAACATTATTTTAAATATGAAAGATAAGTGATCAACAGTTTATCTAATGCCAGTAAATATTAAGACTTATCTTTCTTCATGTTTCAGGGCAGAAACTGTCATAAAAGTGGTGTGCAATTATTCCAATGCCAGTAAATCTGAAAACTAGTTTTAGTTTTTTTTCTTCAAAAGACATCAGGACAGGTACTGCCAAGAGGACTTCAAGCAGTTAATTAAACTGGTTTATCACCCTCTGAGGTAAAAGATTGGAGGGATTCCTCTTAAAGGGGCTATACCCATAAGTAATGCATCACTATGAGGAGAGGAAATAAGAAAAGAATATCATCACCTGTGAGGTGAGGCATTATCCTTGTATACAGTCAATGCTGTATGGAAATCAAATGATGCTTACAAAATTCCTTTACTTTAGGTGATACAAACCCACAGACCACCAAATGATTACTGTTGAAGTGCAGAAGTCTGCATGCACTCAAACAACCACAAATTGTTCAAGAGGAAATCCCCGCAAGGCTAATTATAACCTCTAAGCTGCCATTCACTATTGCTACGAGATCCAGCCTGAGATTTTCAGCAGCTACCATTTTTAATGGACTAACATCAGCAAAGCTTCCTTTTGTATCTTTTAAAAGATGATCCTTTGCCTGAAGTTGGAACCTTCTGACGATATACCAAAATCAAAACACTACTGGATGTCACTCCTCTCTTTAATCTCCTTCCTTCCCCTCAGGTTTAGATTTTCTATGTTTCTCAGATATACAAGATGATGTTTCATTATAACCTGTATCAGAAGTGTATCTAGTGTATGTACATAAACTGATAAGAAAAGGGATTAGGATGTGACTGAAATGCTCTGATTCTTAAGCTCAAAGACAGGTATCCCAAGATGCCCAGGCGTGAAATGGAAAGGGGGTAGGTGACTAACACAAGCAGCCAGTTACTTAGGAAAAAACACAGATGGCCAAGTAATTCAGAACATGGCCACTACAGCTAGACATTTTCAGAACACCTGCATGATAAATGGTAGAGTCATCATAAGGAAATGACAGACTTAAAAAGAGCCATCAGCATACTGGCGTCAGCAATCAACAAGCTACTGCTCCTGTAATGGATGCTAAAAAAATCCACAAGCCATGGACCTTTCAGCAAACTGGCATTGGCAATATACAAGCTGCTGCTGGTACTGTCAACTATAAGGGATACTAAAAGATGCACAAGCACTGGACCTTGGGCTCCATTGGTTTCTTTAGTAGGAATATTGACATGTACATCAGACACAGCAAGTCTGTTGTGCTTTTTTATAACTTGCTTAATCATATAATTATCTGGCCAACACAACAGAAGCCTTTGAAGAGTGACAAAAGTGAAGGTCATACTGAGGTGTTCTGGAAAGGAGGAAAGCCAAAGTGAAGAGGGCAGGCTAATGGCAGTAATGGACTCAGCAACCCATTCCACTCATCTACAGTGTCAAAAGTAACAATGACCATGGCTAATTCAGAACTAATATCTGAAACATAACCAAACTGTTCTTTGGAGTAAGGTAAAACACTAAGGCTTCCAAATTAGGAACTGGTGGGTTATTAGAATAGAAATAAGTCGTATGAGATGAGTAGTTCAGTAACATTAAGGCTAGGCTACACTAGTGAATATGTTTCCCAACTCCTTTCAAAGATGTTTACATTAGGAGGACATGGGCAGTCTGATGCTGAGGAGCCAGTTTCTTCTGAAGGGCAGCCACTAACACATTTAGGGGAATAAAGAATACTCCTTTGGTCTTAAAAAGTTGCATCTTGTCATTTTGGAGCTGGGAAGCAAATCTGAGGATGCACCCTGTTTGCAGCAATTAGTTCTGTATTCCTCAAGAGGTATCAACAAATGGTGGAACCACCCAGACCACCTGCTACAGGACAGTATACATTTCTCCCTGTTCTTCTCCTGCAGAGAAGAGAGAGACAGACAAGGTCACCTCTGTCTTCCTCTTGTACTGCTCCAAGTATGTTAGCAAAGGAGTGACTCTTCTTGTGTGGAAGTTAGGAAAGCCAGATTCTTCCTATCAACATCTGGGAAATTCTCTTTAATAGGAGATAACAAAGGGCTACCACCAAGCTAAGAAAAGTGGAATAAGTTCATTTCTTTAAACAGGTGGATTATGATGAAGAAAGTCTCTTGAAATCCTCTTCAAAGTGCAAATAAAACCTCATCATCCACCAGCTAAGTCCCCTTAGGACACCTCCGCCGGGTGAATACTGGCAAAACTAGAGATGAAGCCTGAACAGCTTTGTGTCCAGGTGAACACTACTCCAGTGAGAGATGAAGTCTAAGTAGTGTGGTGACCACCTGACTACTGCTCTAATGAGAGACAGATGTCTGAGCAGCCTGATGGTACTAACAGCACTGAAAAGAAAAAAGATGGAAATCATCATGAAGCAGAATGGCAAGTTTTGTTAAAACAACTAATGTTCCTGCTTGACACTAATCAAAATTAAAGGGAAACTTGGAAAAGGAAAAGAACACAACATACTTCAACCTGGCCAAAGGTTATGACATAATTCCCCACTCAGGCATAGCAGGAAAGTAAACTGGATATAAACCCCCTTTGTCACCCACTGGCTTGCAAACTGGCTCACAGATATGATGCAGGAAATCAAAACAGGGGAAGTTATTTCCACAAAGAGACCAGTCACCAGTGCAGCACCCCCCCCCCCCCAGGGGTCTGTACTGGGACCTCTCCTCTTTGTCATCTACTTTTTCTGAAGTACAAGCAATACCAAAGGGCCCTGACTAAGTTTACAGATGACTGCAAGTTAGGAGTAGTTATTGAAGCCCTAAATGACTTGGCCATCCTGCAGGCAGGTTTGTGCCAAATAAATAACAGGTGGCAAAATCATGGACTGAAAATAAATGCCAAAAATGCATTATTGTATCCTTTGGGAAGTTATCTACCCCATGGAGCTGCTTCATTAACAATATGCCTTTAACAGCTGACCCAGTTGTTTGGGATTTGGGAACTTATGTGGACAGTGACCTGACTTTTGTCCAACATGTGTTCATTGTACGAAAGTCTTTCTATATTGCACAGCTTATAAACAAAGGGATTGTGTATAGATCTTGGGATGTCACTGTCCCCCTTTAGTCAGTCACCATTAGGCCAACCATTGAGTAAAATGCCCCCTTTAACAAATATCAATCCAGACACATGCAACAACTGAATGCCAAGAGAGCTAGCTTACTAAAAGGATGCAAGGCCTAAACATGCCTTACACGGACAGGCACAAAGCTCTGTCACTATACTTGGTATCCTACAGACTGCTAAGAGGTGACCTGTGTCTGGCATACAAAGCATCCTCTGACATTATACTTATGGATTTACTGCACATCAGCAAGTCATATGGCATCAAAAAGACTTAGTCTAGGGATCTAAACCTCTTCTGCAACATCAACAAAGTAGTTTGGTGGAACATGTACATCTTGCAGATGATGCCACTGCTGTGGAACAGAATCCCTATCCACATAAAATAAAGTTCATTCCTATCCATATTCAAGTGCAACTCGGATCTCTGAGCAGGAAAGAGAAAACTTACCCCAGGACTGCCCTCTGTACTACTAAGGGACAGATGCATCTCCTAAATACTTTATCCCATGCATGGGTTCCCTCAAATTATTTATAGTATGATCCAGTTATTCTTATTAGGAATAATATATAATTATCAACCACAGGATGGGTAAGGCCAACCTCTAACCAAATGGGATAGGCTAATTTGAGCACCAAAAGCAAAACTGGCAAGGCTTAGAAAGGTCCGCAAAGGCAGCTACAGCCAAGTACTTACTTAAAAATCTTTAAGACTTAAGAGGAAGAGTATTCTTGACTGACATATCCTAATCAACTAAGTAACTGGTACTGAAAAGCAGGAAACAGAAGATGCCATAACAGCAGAAGTGTACACAATTAGGGAAGAAGATGAAAAGTAAAATAGTCCTGACGGATCAGAAATAGCTAATTAGCACTAATCACCACTTGTGGAAAGTACAGTGGTGTAAGTAAACTAACCATAACAGTGGATGTTCGAATAATCACTGCTGCAGTAGCCAAAAGTATATGTGTTACATCCTTTCAAGACATAGCAGCCAAGCAACTTTCATATTCCACAAATTGTTAGCTCATGCTGAGCTGACAAAGTCAGGCCTGGGCACCACGCCCTTCATAGTTTTCATGTCAACAGAGAGAGGAAGGCTAAAGTCCTGAGGAGGACAATACTAGGAAAATAATAATAAATGCCTATACCCTAAGGTATTAGTAGTATTAACTTGGACACTGACAAAATAAGATAATGTGAATTAATAAACATTTTTAAGTAAAAAAATCTACAACTCTATAGTCAATGATTGCTATTCACCACCTTTTCTCCAAAAGTCACCTATTTTACAAGGGATTAAAAGCAACAAAGCTAAAATATGAGTCAAAATCAGATAGACGAAAAGTATGCTGGGAGGAAAAAAGTATAAGGGTCCATGAGCCCCTGTGGAATGGTCCTAGCAAAGCATGTCCTAAAAATGGAGGAGGAATCTAGTGTGTAGTTGTTTGCTAAAGTATATACAAAGGACGAAATTGCTACTTCTAGAATCCAATCCTTTCCAAAAACCCACAGAAGAAGCCAAGGTCTTGGCTTAGAATGAGCCTTGATACTCTCACCACAACAAAACTCTTCCAGGTAGTAACAAAAAGTAACATGAGATAATTTGGAAATAATCTGCTTTGACACTGACTGTCCTTTCTTTCTACCTTCAGAAGAAGTGAACTGATCAGAAGTTCTGAAAAATTTTGTTCTGTCAAGATAGTACCAGAGGATGTCTATGAACATTCAAGGTATGAAAGAACCTTTCTTCGTCATCTTTAGGGTCTGGAAAGAAAGACAGGCAGATGGATAGATTGGATTAAAGTAAACTTGGAAACCACTTTAGGCATAAAAGAAGTATTAGTTCTCAAAGAAACTCTCTGTGAAAAATGAGATAAGGCTGACCCACCATAACAGCTTGCAACTCAGATACTCTTCTTGCAGAGGTAACAGCAATGAATAGCAATGTTTTCCATGTAAAGAACCTCAAGAGAGCCAATCAGCTGGTTCATATGGAGCAAAACTTAGTTTTTCTAAAACAAAGTTAAGATCCCAAGTAGGAGCCACCTCTTTTCTATAAGGCTTCTTGTGCAAAACCCCTTTCAAAATTTTTTTACACAAGATTGCACTGAAAGAGGGGGATTCATGGGCATATATGCTGAAATGGCTGACAAGTGAACCCTTGGCAAAAGGTAAGACAAGCCAAAGGACAGTAGTAACATACAAATAATTTAAAACCAGAGAAACACTATCCCTGAATGGGTGCTGGTTCTTTTGTTGGTACCAACTAGAAAACCTTTTCCATTTGCTAATATATGATTTTCTTCTAGCAGGTTTTCTTGCCTCTATTAATACCCGCACATCTACAGAAAAAACAGTGGATAAAGGTGTTAAGATTCAATCATCCAGGCATTCAGTTATAGTTGTTTGGGGTCAGGATGCATCAAATACCCCTGGGTCTTATGTGAGGTAGCTTGTGATTACTGCCCCTGGCCATTTCCAGAGGAAGGGAAAACCAATGTTGCCTGTGTAGAAGGGAACCACTACACTGATCTTTGAGGAATCCTTCTGAATTTTCAGAAGTACACTGGATATTCATGGAAAGTTTGTAAAACCATACAGAAACATTACTGTCTATGGAAAAGAACAGACATCTGTCTTCCAAATCTTCTTGCATGGAGTCCTGATGCAGAATTTTGCCAACGGACTGCTTAGAGAGGAGGCAGAGAGTTCTACTTGAGGTGTTACCTAAGATAGATCAACTCTTGGAAGACCGTCTGATTCAGTTTCCATTCATGAGGGTCTGTCCTGGTTCTACTCAGCTTTTCTGCCACACAATTTTGATCTGACATAATGGAAAATACCTGTGCAGTGAGACTGTGCTGAAAAGTTATATCCTAGGCTAACATCACTAGTTTCAACAGAGAATAAGCTCTGGTTCTCCCTTGCTTGTTTATGTTCCACATCAATGTGGTGCTGTCTGTAAACACTTGTAGAGGTTGCAGGGCCAACAGATGATATAGAGAGTTGACAGCATTTATGAAAGCTAATATTACTTTTATGTTGATGTGTTTTGGTCTGTCTTTTTCGTTCCAAAGACCCTTCACTTTGACATCCATTGATACTGCTCCCCAAACAAAAGTCTAAGGCATCTGTTGTGATTGACTATGCAGGGATAGGAGAGGAAGAATAGGAAACCTGGACTCTGACAAATCCCCATTTTCAGAAATCCAAGAATTTGAATTTGAGAAGTCAAGGGATGCTGGTGCTGGGACCATAGAGAGATTTAAAGTACCACTAAGTTTCTCATGTGGAGTCTTGCAAGAGGTATTATGAATATCATTGATGTCATGAGACCCAGAATCCTGAGGAATTCTCTTGCTATGACAGAAGACTTTGTGGAAAACCTGATGGCTACAGCTACATACAGATGGAATTTTTCCTGTGTAAGAAAAAGTCTGTGAGCTGAGGTATCCAACAGACACCCCAGAAAAACAATCTTGGGGGGTGGAGTCAGAAAAAACTTCTGAATGATCTCTTGGAATCCCAGCCTGTGTAGGAGATCCCTTGCCCTAATGAGGGATTCCTGACACTTTGCTAAAGACTGTGCAAAGATAAGCAAGTCATATAAATAAGAAAACAATGTGAACACCTTGCCATCTACAGTAAGCTATCACAGGAGCTAGACACTTTGTGAACACCCCTAGAGCAATAAATAATCCAAAAGGTACGGCAGAGAACTGATAATGTAATCCAGACACACAAAACCTTACGAAACACCTGAAATGTGGATCCATAGGAATGTGATGATCTTTTAAATCTAAGGTCACTAGGAGACTCAAATGGGAAATAAGAAGTATCAAATTGTGAAGTGACAGCATTTTGAACTTGGGCACTATCACAAACTGGTTCAGAAAAGAAAAGAAATGAAAAGTCCAGAACTTGTCTCCCAGAGCCTTCCTTCTTTGGCATCAGAAAAATCCTTGAATAAAATTATTCTCCTAACAGGAGAGGAGTGACAGGTTCTGTCACACCCTGAGCCAGCATATGCTGGATGACAGGAGGGAAAAGAAGACTTTGGTCTGGCAGATGAGGAATAATCCCTTGAAAAGGAGGGAAGAGACTTCCACTCCCATCTGAAGCCTTGATGGATTATTCTCAGGGCCCATTGGTCTGAAACAATCTGTTGCCAATGACAAAAATGGAGGTTCAGACTTTCTGGAAGGGTTAAAAAACTGCCAGGGTGGAAAGTCCCTCATATAGTCATTCCGACTTTTTAGACTGTTCTTTGGGGGGGGGGTCGAGTCCTGCCCTTTTATATATATAGGACACACCAACAGGTGTAGAAGGTGCACTGAAACTTTGGAAGCTATTACATCCCTGGCAGAACATAACCCATATAGCTTAGGCTATTGCAGCAGTAACCAAATGAACAAAAGAACATCCAGTATTTGCCAGAGTGATCCCAAGGAGGGGGCAGAAGATGTAACATGGAATCATTGGTAAACTGAAGAAATAATGATTAACGTGAACCACAGAAGGGAGAAATGTGATATCCCAGAAGAAGGTCTAGAATATGTGAAAGCCACAGACTTGGGTAACAGTTAGGACTGCAGCATCAGCATAGTACAGTTGTGTACACTTGCCATAAATGCAGATGTTCGAGTGTATTTACTGTTGCAGTTATTACATTTGGCCAGTCTTCTGGCAGGTTACCCTCAGTCAGCCTGATTAACAAAGTCTTGGGTCCTGCATCGGTTGCTGTCCCTTCTTCCATGACGTCAGGTCGTCAGGGGTATAAAACATGCAGCTGACGCCATTACATCAGTTTTTCTTGCCCCAGATGTCAGGTGCCCCCCTAATGGGGAGCAAATAAACACAAAAAACCCAAAGTATATCTCCAACCAAAAGCAAATACACCAAAAAGGCTTTTAAGCATAGTAAAGGAAAGTAAAGGTATAGCCAGAAAAAAATAGGGGGCTGGAGGGAGGGTAACCAGGACTGCAACAGTGAATACACTCGAACATCTACATTTATGGTAAGTGTACACAACTGTACTATGTTCTTCATGTTTCACTGTTGCAGTCATTACATTTGTGAAGATTCCCAAAGCTATGGTTGGAAGGAGGAGTTTATACAGCATTAGGGCCAGCTATGAGGCCCTGCAAGACAGCAGTGGCAAAGCCAGCTCTGGATTTAGAGAAAATTGGTAAATGATAATGCTTGGTGAAAGTATGTACAGAACTCCAGGTAGCAGCTTCTAGGATATCCCTGGTAGGAACACCTCTGAGAAAGGCTGCAGAAGTAGATGCAGCCCTTGTGGAGTGAGATCTGATTCCCCTGGGGGATAGGTTTTCCATGGTGCTTGTAGCAGAAATGAATGCAATGGCTTACCCATTTAGAAATGGTTTGTTTTGAAATAGCCTTCCCCTCTGCCCTTGCACAAATGCTACCAGCAATTGCTCAGATTTTCTTCGAGATTTAGTCCTGTCCAAGTAGAATCTAAGTTGTCTGTGCACATCCAAGGAATGCAGAATCCATTCCCCTTTGTTCTGTGAATTGGGAAAGAAGGATGGCAAATGAATGGACTGATTAAGAGCCACACTGGAAACCACCTTAGGCATGAAGAACGGATTGGTCCTGAGAGATACCCTGTCCGCATGAAAGATGATGAAAGGCTCCACTGCCATAAGGGCCTGTAATTCAGATATCCTTCTAGCTGAAGCGATTGCTAAAAGGAAGGCTATTTTCTAAGAAAGAAATTTAAGTCTGCAGTAGCAGCTGGCTCGAAAGTAGGTAGAGTGAGTTTCTCCAAAACAAAGTTAAGCTCCCAGGCAGGGGTAGGAGCTCTACTGGGTGGTCTCAAGTTTTTTGCCCCTCTGAGATACTGCTTTAGCAGAGGATGAGAGAAGAGGGGTGCTTCTGTGTTATAGTGAGCTGAAATAGCTGAGGCGTGGATTTTAATGGAAGAAATAGACAGGCCCTTGTGCAGCATCTCAGTTAAGTATTGCAAAATCTGAGGTAAATTGGGTGCTGTTGTGCTCATCCCTAAAGATTGGTACCAGGCACAGAATCTTTTCCATTTGTCAGCATAATATTTTCTAGTACTAGGTCTCCTCGCCTCCAAGATGACGTCCATCACAGGTTTGCTGAGGGATGAGAAGGGTGAATTTAAGTAATTAGCCAGACTGCAAGGTTCAATGTTGGAAGCTGAGGGTGCAGAATTTGGTTCTCCTGCTGAGACAGCAGGGAAGGGGTGTGAGCCAGGTGCCATGGAAATATTTGCGACACACTGCGCAGGAGGGGGTACCTGTGTTGGCGCGGCCAGTCTGCAGCAATCAAAATCATCCTTGGTCTGTCCTGCTTGACTTTTAGTAGAATTCCGGAAAGCAGAGGTAGAGGGGGAAAGGCGTAGACTGATAGGCTTTTCCAGCTGAAGGACAGAGCATCCACTTTCCAGGCTTGTTTGTGGGAAGTCCTTGTGCAAAACTTGTCCAACTGGTATTTCTGGAAGGGGGCAAATAGATCTATGTCTGGGCTCCCCCATTCGCTTGTCAACATGTTGAAAATCCGTGATTCCAGTTTCCACTCGTGTGGGTCCATGATGTTTCTGCTTAGTCCGTCCGCCAGTGTATTCAATTTTCCTGCAGGAATTGAGCTTATAGGTGCACTTGGTATCTCAAGGCTGTGTTCCACAATACCATGGCTAGTCTGCAGAGGGGGCAGGAATGTGTACCCCCTGCTTGTTTATGTACCACATAACCGTGGTGTTGTCTGTCTTTACCATTAGTTGTCCTGGAAGAATGTAGTCAGTGAAGGCTGTCAGAGCATTCTGAACAGTTAACATTTCTTTTTGATATGTAGGTACATTTGATTTGGGTTCCATTTGCCCTGAACGCACTTCCCTGCCAGGTGAGCCCCCTCCATGCATAGTCTGATGCATCTGTAGTTAGGGTTTGGGTGACAGGGGGTAGTTTGAATGGTAGTCCCTTGTTTTGGTGGCATGCCTCTGCCCACCATAGGAACTCCAGGCGTAGGGAGGGTATGATAGAAATCATTGTTTCCAGGCTGTGGCAATGTTGACTCCATAGACTTTTTAGACACCACTGTAGTTTCCTCATATGCAGTCTTGCATATGGAATTAGAAGAATGCAGGTGGCCATGAACCCCAAGGCTTGCAGTATTTGTCTTGCAGATAGCAGGGTTTTTGTGGCCACTTGTTTGAAGTAAGTTACCAAATGAATTTGCTTCTCTGGCATGAGGAAAGCCATCTGGGCAGTTGTATTCAAGCTTGCACCCAGGAATGTAATCTGCTGACAGGGTACCAGTTGTGACTTATTTTCATTTATGGTGTACCCCAGACAAGTCAGAACCCTTTTTACAAACGCCAGATGATTTAAAATATATGCCCTGGTTTTCTGCCTGAATTAGCAATCGTCCAGGTATGGATAGATTTCAATATTTCTTTGCCTGCAAAATGCAATAACTGGAGCCAGGCACTTTGTGAATACTCTACCCTGGGCACAGTGCAGAGAACTGATAATGCAAGTAGCCTGCTTTGAAGCATAGGTATCTTCTGCAAGATTCCCTGATTGGGATGTGCAGGTATGCTTCTTTTAAATCTAGAGTTGCCAACCAGGCGTCTTTGCCTAGCATAGGGAGTAACTGCTGAAGAGTCAGCATCTTGAATTTTGGAATCTCCAGAAAGGTGTTTAGAGTAGACAGGTCCAGGATTGGACGCCATGATTTGTCTTTTCTGGGTACTAGAAAAAGCCTGGAATAGAAACCTTGTCCCTTTTCCTCTTCTGGTACCAGATGAATAGCCCCCATACTTAAGAGGGAAAGTACTTGTTTTTAAGCCTCTGCCCACTATTGTGGGGGCAGGTCTGGCCACCCATTTCGTGTTGGCAACGTGTGGAAATGAAATCTGTATCCCTGGGACACTGTATTTAAAACCCATTTGTCCTGGGTTATGAGTTCCCAGTTCTTTGCATGAAGAGCAATCTTTCCCCCCAAAGGGGCAGTTAAAAGATAAGTGCTTGGGAATTTTAAAAGGAAGTCATTGAGACTGTTTACCATAGGGGGGTGTCTTGTTATTTCCAGTTTTGGAAGTGGAGGCCCCCCCAGTGCTTAGTTCTGAGGGTCCCCTGGGACTGAAACCTGGGGTTTTTGCTTTGTCTAGGTTTGGCTTGAGAGGATCTGGAAGTGGCTGGAAAGGAACAGTTCTTAGTAGGCCAGTGCCTACTAAATGTTTGAGGTTGCACTTGTAAGAAATCTTTAACAGTTTGCATAGATTTAGCTTTATCTTCCATCTTTTTAAGAACTTCTTCAGCCTTACTGCCAAACAGGCGCTTCTGATTTAGAGGAGCATCCAACAATTTAGCTTTAACGTGATTAGGCAAAGATAGCTCCTTAAGTCAAGCATGCCTTCTAAGCACAGACCCAGTAATAGCAGCCCTGCAAGAGGCCTCTAAAGAATCAAAACCACATTGCAAAGTATGTTTTCCAACTTGTTCAGCAGAATGCATTAAATCCTGTAAATCTTTATTTTCCACACAGTCAGGAATCAACATCATTTTCTGTTCAAGCAGTCCAATAATATGCTGTTGGTATTTTAACATATGAAATTGGCAGTTTAAAGCTCTGATTGCCAAAGTTGCAGAAGTATAAACCTTTTTACCCCATCTATCCAGTGCCCTGGAGTCTCTTATCAGAAGGGGTAGGATTTTTAGCAGTAGAAGCCTTAATGCCTTTGGGCCCCTGAAAAATGGTTTCTGGATCTGCAACAGGATTTTTGAAAAGGAATTTGTGGGACTCAGGAACCTTGCAGTATCTGTCAGGTTTACTAGGAGCCGGAGGCAGGGAATCAGGGGCCAAACTGGATTCCGAGAACACATCATCAACAATGTCTAGTACAGGAGGTATAGCCAAAGGCCTATGCTGAGGTAGAAGAAGGACATCTCTAAGCCTCCTTTTAGAATCAGAAAATTCCTGTCTTTCCCAGTGGAAATGCTCCCTTAAAGTATGTAAAGTTTCCCCAAAAGAAAAATCCTCAGGAGGGGAAGCAGAGGGAATGGAATCCTCTGCATCAGAATCCTCATAAGTAGGTATGGACAAATCCAGGTTATTAGAAGAGTCAGAAGAAACAGAATCCTGATCAGAAGATTCATAATCAAGCTCAGCCCTAGGCCTCTTAGAGGGGGGGGGGGTTGACTACCCCTGATTAGAGTAATTAGATCTTCAGCCATTTTTATCACTTGTTTTTTAGGCATAGGGGCCTGAACATGTGGCCTGGGCGTCGGTTTTTTTAGACATGGATCGAGATTTGGGCCTTAGTAATGAAGGCGGTGTCAATTTAATATGCAAGTCTGTAGGCCTGAATACACCCTCAGAAGCCGGTGCATGCACAGTGGCTCCGGACCCATCCAAGGTAGAGACATCCGCGGGTTCCATAGGTGAAGTATCTTGCGGCATTCCAGACTCCGAATGGGTCCCAGTAGAAGCCTGTGAATCAGAAGTAGCGGGTATAAGGGGCTGCGAAAGCGCCTCACTGAGTACCAGAGAACTGGTGACTGGCTTAGGAGAGGCATCGTCGGCAGTTTTGGACCTTGGCGGCCTGTCTCTGTCTTTATCTTTGCATTTTTTCAGAATCCCGGTAGTCGGATGGCTAACCGACGACATTTCTGGATAATTAAACAGAGAACCAAAATATTTCGAGGCAAAAATGTACCGACGACGGACAGTAAGTTGATTAAATAAAGCACAAAACCGACAGCAAGGTATGTCGTGGTCAGGGCCTAGGTAAGGAATACAGTACAAATGAAAATCTTTGAGGTATACAAGTAATGCAATTAATAACTTTTACTGACATCAGTAAGGAGCAAGAAAAAGTTTACCCAATGGGGCTACTTAGCTTTAAGTTGAAGACTTCGGTTCTGAAACTCGAAAACGAAAATTTCAGGAGTCGGCCGACCGGCACTTGCAAACTGCTTCTGCTTCGGGCACTGCGCGGCAAGAAAGACTGATGTAATGGCATCGGCTGCATGTTTTATACCCCCGACGACCTGACATCATGGAAGAAGGGATAGCAACTGACGCAGGACCCAAGACTTTGTTAATCAGGCCGACTGAGGGCAACCTGCCAGCAGATTACCCAAATGTAATGACTACAACAGTGAAACATGAAGAACATCTGCCACTACTACTGGTTACATTTTGAATAAGAAACCTTACATAGAAAAGACACTGGCATCATTAAAGGCAACACCTTTGAATACTGTGGAGGTAAGCTGTCATGGCTAAGGAGGAGGAAAAAGAAGGGCAACAGACATGCCTGGATCTTTTTGCCCATCATTAGACCTTATAAACTTAAGTGGTTTTATCTGATCACATATCCTTTTCTCCTACTTAGACTTACTGTGGTATTTATAAAAACACAGATCATATATGAAGGCACCACCTTCAATATAGCCAACTTTTAACTAGAAAAACGTCATGAATGTCTTTTCCTGTGCCTTATAACTTTAGTGAAGCACTTGCAGTGGTTACTATACATGTAATGCTTAGTTCTCACACAAAGATTGTGCTGGTGCCCATCAAAAGGGGATGCATGCTTACCACAAAGACATTTACAAGACCACTTACACAGCAGAGCCAGGTGAAATGCTAGTTAAGAAAGATGAATGATGACTAAACATTCATGAGCTCAAACCCATAATCTGTACAAAAATATGGACACAAGACTTCACTGCCAAAGTACTGCATATACTACCTCAGAGTGGGCTTTGGCTGTAAGACATAGACAGTCCTGATGACTAGTACTGCACAACTCTACTAGTTAGGAACCTGCTGCAAAGCATATCATTGTAGGCTCTGCTGCTCTTCCTGGTAATACACCTGAATGACAAAAGTAGTATACGTGTCACTTTTCTGTAATGTCACACAGCAGAGATAGGAAGTCTCCCAAAGCAAGTGGAACTGAAGTGGTACAAATGTCACTTCTCTGTAATATTAGCTAAGATAGGAAATCACATATAGCATGTTGAACTGAAATGTTACACAGCAGAGACAGGAAGTGACAAATAGCACACAGGACTGAAATCGTACAAAGGTCACTTGTCTGCAACACTGCAAACCAGAGACAGGAAGTCTCAGCCTAACTGGAACCGAAGTGGTATTGTCACTCATTCATAATGATAATCAGTGGATATGAGAAGTCTCCTAAAGCAGCAGGGGCTGAACTGGTACAACTGTCTCTTCTTTAATGTTAGATCACAGACTTCTGAAGTGTCCTAGTCCAACAGGGGCTGAAGTGGTACAAATGTTGCTTAGCTGTAATTACAGATTGCAGAGATCTGAAGTCTCCTAGACCATCAGGGGCTGAAGTGGTACAACTCTCTCATCTGTAATGATACATAACAGATATGGGAAGTCTGCTAAAGGACTGCTGATAGCACACTGCTTTACTACTGCATAGCAAAGTGCTGTTTGAGCTGATTGATGAGCTGTTGAGTGTCAACATGATCTGGGAAAGAGGTATGTGCTTTCTGGGCCGCAATATAGCTGCTCTGTAGGTCACCAACCTGCAGAAAGAAAGAAATCACAATCAGTATAAAATTGTATCATTAAGTTACATCATTAAAAGAAATAGCCACCATCATTTCTGATCTTCTAGGACAGTCCTCATCATTCAGTGTGAACACTTAGATAAATAAAAATATTAGAGATAATGGGAAACCAGAAGGAGCTAAAAGGTTTAATGGCATCATTTTGGATATTGGTGTAGTGAGACACAGAAAAGTCATACCTCACACACACACAGAGCTATAAGAAAGTCCGTCCCCAAACAAAATCTAGTTCATATCATAACAGCAGAACTTTGAGGGACAGAGTCTTGCAAGGGAGGAGCTCACCTGAACACTACAGATTTCAATGAAGAGGCCTAACTCATCAAATTTTTCACTGGCCCTCAAGTTAATGCACTGAGGAATATTTCCTTTCTGCTAAAGTATGATGACTTCAGAGTGTATTATAGTACTCAGGTTGTGTGCAGTGAAAACACTGGGATCTCTCTCATTAAATTCTGCATTAAGACAACTGTTTTTTTTCCAGATAGTAAAGGTGATGAATGTTGATTTGCTGAATTAAGCTACACCTACTCCTGCAGCAATATTAAAACAAATAGTTCCACTCACTGTTGTCCTCATCACCTGGCCTAGTTTTCTTACAGCTAAATGAATGACACATAAATGTGACTGAAGGGAAAAATTGGAGAGAAAATGGAAGGACTACATCTACATACAGACTTCATCAACAAAGTACTGTACATAACTGTCTTCTATTCAATGAAGTTAGCCACCATTTTTCTTGTTTTGCAAATAGTCAAGGCTATTCCACCACAGCAGGACAGTTTCACAAAGTCTTACACTAGGTTTTAGGCCAAGAAGACCACTGAGAATCTCAATCACATCACCCTGTACTGGGGGAATCATTAACAATGTCCACATTAAGCAGATTTTGCCCATATATCCCACATGAACACTTAAGAGCACCAGTTTAGTCATCCATACTGGTATTAAAGGTTGTTATTTAAGACCTCTACACAATTAAAGGCAGTACACTATCTCTCTGGAAGTTGGTGCAGGGCATTAAGGTACAGTACTTGACTTCCTCAGCCCTCATTCGAAAATTGTTTATTTGAGCAAGTCACTTAACTAGACAAGGCACTTGGGTTGCTCCTGAAAAGGGACTGTCCTAAGTGGGTCTACCCAGTAAATAAATTATTATTATTATTATTAAATATTAGGTTAGGTGCCTATCACTCCATCTGAGGTCACTGTTACTACAGGTTTAGGGCTCTACAGCATGTGATTCTTTTATTATTGCCTCTGTTTACGTGGCGCTTAAAGACTGCTGGGTCATCCCTAGCAAGGAAGGCTAAGTGGAAATCACTCTTCAAGACTCTACAACAATAGGTAAAGGGACAGAGCTTTCAGTCGTCTCTAAGAGTAGTTAAGGGTGCTGATATCTTAGATCTTTTTATGTGAGGAAATGTTGAAGTCTCTCATGTTGGTGTAGTTGATTAGTGAGATACAAGCAGAAGTGGACATTATATTCAATGGCAAGCTTAATAAGAGGGAGAAATAAAGGGGGACTACAACTTCTTTGGAACCAAATTAGATATGAAGGTTAAGATGCACAAAGCAGCAATATTTTCTGATGACACCACTGATGTTGTGGCCAAAGAAGAACCTGTTACGAATCTAACTACCAAAGTGCCTGATGACTGCCAAATTTAAGTGTAATGTTATCTATATAGGAAGTAGTACTGATGTTAGACTTATCAAAGAAAACTACAAAATACCTTGTCAGTGGAGACAAGACCACAATCATCACACCAAAATATGTTTACTGAAGCCCTCTCTGCAGAATTTGTGTGTCAAAATGGGATTTGATAACTGCCCTCAGTTTGCAATAATCAACAAAGTCATAGCCCCTTAACATCAGCTTTCATATCACAGAAGTATATAACAAAGAGAACGGCCCCAGAAAAGAACTCTGTGGCACACTGCTGCTGCCATTTTTCTGTGTAGACCAAATGATCCCTACCTTAACTGTCTGAGGTTAATCAGTCAGCCTTGCTTGCTACTCAGGAAAGCAAAAAAGAGCTGGTCAGATTTTTGGAAGATTGTGGTTCTCTCCACACAGAAATGAATTACCTTTGTAACATTCTTCTACCTTTGTTTTCCTTCACAAAGGAGACTAGCAGTTGTACAAAACAGTTCAAAGATATAAATAAAACTACATCTGCCATGAAATTATGGGTTCTCATGATTGCACCAATAATGTGAAAAACACCAAAGGGTTTATTGCATACATAGCTTTGTAGATGAAAATCCTTCATGCTCTGGTAACTGCAAGAAACCACAGTGTCTATCAGCAGTTGAAGTCCAAGGAAGCAGCTGGTGTAAAGGGTGATAATGCCAGCTATTATACTGCAAAGTTAAAGTCCCAAATCTGTGGCAGGATATACCAAGGTGGCCTCAACCATAGGATTCTTTTAATGGTGGCTTTAAATGCAAACATCAGAAAGATTTTGAAGGGTTAACACATGGTGGTCAAAACTGCAGGAAGTCAAATATAAAGAGAGTAATAAGGCAAGATAGCTGTATGTTAAAGGAAGAATTAAAAACTCTGTCTTTAAAAAGGTTATTTAAACAGCCAAGCATACTATAGACTGGACAGAATTTGTGGACTAGTCAGCTGCCTAAAATGAGAATATTTTCTATCTAGCCAGATACAGCTTTCAAGTCAAAGGCCTTCTGACTTCCTGCAGGACACAAATCATTCATGTAAACAATGGAAATCTATTTGTAATTAAAAGCAAATTCTTCAGGAATGAAGGCAGGGAGACAGGCGTATTAACTGTTTAAGTGACTAATGTTATAAAAAAAGAAGTTATGTACTCACCAATCATTCCATGTGTGTTGTTCATCTCGCCTTTAATCTTAGCAGGTTGGGTTTGGAACTGATCCTCGGTTCCAACTTGGCCTATACAAAAGCTTGAGGTCTTCCACTAGCTCGTGGCTAAAACCCTATCCCATTATGTAGAGAGTTCCCTACATCTTGTTTGCAGATATAGAATATGTTATAGAGCAATTAAGAAGGCCAGAGAACATTCATAGCCAACTGTGTATCTGCTTGATCTTCCAGGAACAAAGGGCTGGGGGAAGGAGGGTGGTATGCAAGAATGAAGGCGAGATGGATAACACACATGGAACGTTATGGTGAGTACATAACTTCTTTATGTGATGTTGTCCTATCTCGCCTTCATTCTTAGCAGGTTGGGACAGAGTCCCTAGCACCATCTTTCTTGGGTGGCTCATGGGAGTATATTTTTCAGAACAGTGGACCCAAAAGAGGTCCTGTTCCTGAAGACCAAGTTGACTTTGTAATGAGTGATAAAGGTATCTGGCCTTGCCCATGTTGCTGCAGCACAAATTATATCAATAGGTAGTCTCACCCTAAAGGCAGAAGAGGCTGCAATGGCTCTTGTAGAGTGACCTTTCACTGTACGGGAAAGCTCTGTCTTGAGATCTGTAAGTAAAGGTAATGCAATCTGATAGCCATTTTGAAAGTGTGACTTTAGATACAGGAGCACGTTTCTTTGAGTCTGAAAAGGATGCAAATGATTGTTCAGATTTTCTGAAGTCCTTTGTTCTGTGTAGGTAAAAACATAACTGCCTATGTACACCTACTTGGTGCAACATATATTCTGTTTTATTCTCATAGTTGGGGAAAAAACTGGTAGTTCTATGGATTGGTTCAAACTGGATTCGGAACATACTTTTGATAGAAAGAATGGGTTTGCTCATAGAGATACTCTGTCTCTGTGGAAAATCAAGTATGTAGGCTTTATTGACAAAGCTTGGGGCTCTGAAACTCTTCTAACAGAAGTAATAGCTATCAAAAGAATTGTTTTCCATGTCAGATACTTAAGATCACAGGTTGATGCAGTCTCAAATGGGAGGAGAATCAGTCGGGATAAAATAAAATGCAGGTCCCAATGCTGCTAGAGGGGCTTTAACAGGTGGTCTTAATAAAAGGGCACCTTTAAGAAAGGCTTTGCAGAGTCTGTGAGACATCACATTGAAGCTTGAGTCGTCAAAATGATCATTAGAAATCACTGATAATTGAACTCTTAATAGTAGCAGCAGGTGTGCCTTCATCAAACAGCTTTGCTAAGAATTCAAGAAAGGAAGCAATTGGGGCAGAAAAGGGATCAATGTGATTGTTCAAGGCCCACAGAAAAAATCTTTTCCTTTTACCTCTATACAACTTTCTCGTGAAGTCTTATGAGATGAAATCAGGATATGTTTTACTGATGGGTAAAGGTTAGGGAGCCTGGCTATGATTGGAAATTGGAGCATCCAAGCTGTGAATTTGAGGGTTTGGAGGGAGGGATAGAGTGTCCCTGATGCATGAGTCAGGTGGTCTGGAACTGGATCCACAATCCAAGGCTCCTCCTGGAGATGAGGCCAATGGACAGAGAACCAGGTTTGATGACGCCAGTATGGGTCGAAGAGTATTAAGTTCCTTCCCAAGTAATTGGCTTTCTGAAGAACTTTGGGTATCAATGGAAAGGGAGATAAAGGTTAGAGTAGACCCGAGGGCCAATCATGAACAAGTGCATCCCTTGGTGACTCCCTCAGAGGGGGATCAGGGCAAAGTAGTTGCTGCATTTGGTGTTTATGGACATGGCAAAAAGATTGCATCAAGGCTGGCCCCATTTGCGCTACTTCTTGTTTTAGGGACCACTCATGAGGCATCAGAATCCCTCTGCTGAGTCTGTCTGCTATCATGTTGGATTTTCCCAAGGATGTGGGTTGCTATCACAAAGTGTTGGGAGGTGGTCAACCACTGCCATACTCTCAGGGCCTCCCGACAAGGGGGTAAGACCTGGTTCCTCCTTGTTTGTTTATGTACCAGACAACTGACATGTTGTTTGTCTATATTGCAACAGTCCCTAGTGGAAGAGAGTCTTGGAATGCTTGTTCATCTCTGGGACACTGATGTGCAAATGGGTCTCGTGATCCTGCCAAGTGCCTTGGACTGTCCTCCCCAGATAATGCCCCCCCATCTGGGAAGCATCCGTGGTCACTATGGTTAACAGATGTGGAAGAACAAAGGGTCGACCTAATGTCACATGAGTGGAGTGAAGCCACCAATGAAGGTCTTTCTTGCAAGATTCTGTTATCAAGATTTGGTGGGACATGGGTAGTTCCTGCATGGACCACTGACTGAACAGTAGCCACTGCAGAATTCTCATATGCAGACGTGCTAATGGAATCATGGTTATTGCTTCTGCCATGGTCCCCAAGACTTTTAGGACTGTTCTCACTTGTACTTTTTTCTTTGAAAGTAGGTTTAGAACCCTATGTCGTGGAACTTGAATCCTTTTGGAGGAAAATTTTGCCATAATTTTTGTTGTGTCTAGATCTGCTCCTATAAAAATAATATGCTGAGATGGAAACAAGGCATATTAGTTTATTGTGATTCCTAGGTGACAGGAGAGATGCAAGGTAGTGTCTCTTGCTTTGGATAGTAGATGCTCAGTGGTGGCGGTTAAGAGCCAGTTGTCTAGCTATGGAAACACTCAGAATCTTAGGCATCTCAAGTGAGATGCTACTACTGCCACACACTTGCTGAACACTCTGGGGGCTGTAGTGAGGCCAAAGGGCACAGCCCGGAACTGGTAATGACCAGCTCTCAGCTGAAAGCGCGAATCACTCCTGGACCAGCTGTCCATTTTTATATGGTAGTACACATCCTGAAGGTCTAGAGAGCACACCCAATAGTCTTTTCCCAGAAAAGGGAGTACTGACTGCAGTGTTACCATCTTGAACTTTGACTTTCTTACTGATTTGTTTACTTTGCTGAGATCCAGGATGAGTCTCCAGTCCTCTGTTTTCTTTGGAACTAAAAAAAACCTTGAGTAAGTCCTGGAGCCTATTTATTTTATTTCCAGTTTGATGACCAGGGAATTCCACTGGGCCAAGCAGATCCCATTTTCAGTGGAGGCCCGGGGGAGAAAAGCTCCAAAAGCAGTTAACAGAATATAACAAGTATGGAATATACAGTATACAAAAGCATAAATATAAATTTTAAAATACAAAATCAGGGAGAATACGTTTAAAAAAAACAGAAATGTTAAACTATATCTAAAGTCAAAAGTACTACTGATGATATAATTAAAAGTACAAGTCAAAGTGTTTATACAAGTTTAGTGTTTGTTCTAACAATAATGTTAGTGATCAAAGATGATAGTAGATGAGACTGAAGGGAGGTTTGAAAAGAAGTCTGGTCTGCGGGGACTGTTTGGATGACTCTTTTGTCTAGCAACCTTTGTATTTCTAGAGTTGCCTGTTCACTTTGACTGGGTGGAATGTCCGGGATGTTTTTTTTTGTTTTTGGGACAGGGAAAGAAAAGGGTATGGAGTAACCTCTGGATATGATGCTTTCTACCCACTTGTCTTTTGTTACTGTTAGCTAGGCTTCTGGGTACAAAGATAATCAGCCTCCAACTGCCTTCAGAGATGGACAGGTTCCGTTCAGGAGCGCTGAAAGGGCTTACCAAGGAATGTTTCCCTGTCACCCTGGTTTTGTAGAGTCCCTCTGCCAGGTGGTCAATGTCTTCCATTAGTACTTGCCCCTCTGCCTCTGGGGGAAGAATTAGCACATGTGTCCTGGAAAGCTCTCTGACATTTTTGAAACCACATTTTTCCTCCTTTTTGACCTTTAGGATAAGGTCTGGTAGGTAGGGAAAAATGGACTCCTACGGCAGAGAGTCTTTCCTTCTTGTTCACACCTGGTTAGTGTGTCTCTGACTTTTGGCCGGAACAAGGATGAGCCATCAAAAGGGACGTTCACAAAGGAAGATTTAAAGCACTCCGCAAAGTCACACAAGCACATCCAGGAATGTTTCCTTAGGGAAATTCCTGAACCTGCTGCCCTGCTCACCCCATCCACTGCATAAGAAATGAGCCTTATGGAGGAGTTGACCACTGAATTTAAGGTGGCGAGCTGACATGAAACCTTCTCTGATATCCCTTCAGCTACTGACCTTGGAGGGTATCTCCCAGCTCTTTCAGGAGATCTCTCTGAAGTTTAGTAAAATAAGTGAGATAATTCAGTGATCTAAGCGCAAAAGTCATGGAAGAAAAGATGCGCTTTCCATATCTGTCCATAGTACGAGACTCTTTGTTCGGCAGATGGATAGAGGAAGACGTCTCTGAGAGTTCCTATTTGGAGGCTTCTGCCACCACCATAGCATCTACTGGGACTCCTTTGGTTACAAAATTTTTATCTGCTGGTGATGTGATGAATTTGTTTAGCCTCCGAGAAACAGGTTCCACTGAATATGGAGACTCTAACACCTTTTGAGAAACTAAGTCTATGAGTTCGTCGAAAGGCGGAGACACCTAAGTGGTGGAAGGGTGTGACCCAAAGGTCTTCAGGTATACAGACTCTTCTTCAGAAGGGTTGATGGACTTCCAGCCACCTCTCTGTTTAAGTATTTCCAGGATGTCCGCGAAGGAGACCTCCTCATATGGCAACCGTGGGGACCCTTCTGAATCATCAAGGTCTGTATCAGATGTGACGGACTCCTCTGGGGAGTCTAAATGCTTCTTCTTGCATAGTCTCTTCCAAGTGCCTCTGTGGATGCAGTAGTGTCGAGACACACAATGGTGCCTTCGGGAGAAAACTGTCCCAATCCAAGAGCTACTGTCTGTGGAGACAACAATCTCATCACCTTGAAAGCCCCCCACCCCTGATCCAAGGAAACTCCCCAGCTCCAAAGAACCAGAGGGAATCCCCGGAACCAAGGGGGTTGGCTCAGAGGCTGAGGTAGGAGCTGAGCTCACCCGAGCAGATGCCCCGAGAGGCAAGTTCACTCTCCTGCCTGGGCCGGACTGGAGAGCATTGGTTCCCAGACTCCTCAAGTTCACATGGAACCGAGGATGTCGGAGCAACAGTAGGACCCAAAGATCCTGTGATAGGTCTCGGCTTCCAACGGTTCCACTATGATCAGTTTTGGACATTCTGTCTCCAAGGTATGAGATTGGATTGGAGGAGAAATCGATAGTGAAAAGGTAGGTTTGTCAGTTCAGAAGCCCTCTGGGTTGGATCCGACAACAGTTTGGCAAGTGCCGGTGTCTTTAACAACTTCTGCACCAGGTGATCCACATCATCATCAGACAGGCTCCTGGAAGATCGAGAGAGGATGAGGACATTTTCCCTGACTTTTCTGACCTTGAAGAAGGGGACTGGCCCAACTTTGAAGCACCCGGACATTCTTCGACTGCTTCTGAAAAAGCGGTCTTCAACAAGCCTCTAAATATAAGTTTGTTTGTCCCTTTCCAGTAATACTCTGTGGCTAAAGGAGTGACAGATGGCACAGAACTCTTGTAGGTGATCTGCTCCAAGACAGTACACACAAATGGTGTGTCCATCAGTAAGAGACATCTTTTGACTACACATTTTTTAAACCCAGAGGGTTTAGTTTCCTTGGGATCCTTTGAAGACATTATATTGATTAACAACAGCAGCAGCAGTAAAGCAGCTAACAATTTAAAGAAAAAATATATGTATTTTACTACTATTTTTTTATTTTTTTTAACTATAATAACAAAAACAATCACACCAAAAACACTTCAAGAAAAAGGCTCTCTAATTTAAACTGGCAAAAGGTAGCTCTCTAATTTAAACAAGCTATCCTTAAGGAATTTAAGAAGGAAAAATAAAGGGGAAAATCCTCTAAGTCAAAAGGACTAAGGCAGTTCTCTAAGATAAATGAACCTGCCTAAATAGTCCAGAAGAAAAATAATGAAAAAGGTAAAGGAAAGCCCTCTAACTAAAAAGGGCTTTTAAGAAATAAATTTAAAGCCGGGATAGGGGAGAATGACCTAATGGGAAAAAAGATGGCCCAACAGCAACAACAACTCAGTAGAGAAAAATAGAGGCACACACAATTCACTCAGAAAATATAAGCTACAATAAAACAGTTTGAAAAAGCTAGCAATTTTCAAAAAATGTAGAAAACAGATTCTACTTAGCCAGAGCCAATAGGAAGAGGACCCAATCTTGTTTAGAGGCAAATGAAATCTGGGGAACTGTCTTAGTGCATGATGGCATAGGGTTTTAGCTACGAGCTACTGGAAGACCTCGAGCTATTGTATACATTGAGTCTTAACCAAGGATTGGTTCTGAACGCAACCTGCTAAGAATGAAGGCAAGATAGGACACCATCACATCAGGTATTTTTACAAACAGGAAGGTGTATGACTGGGCAACATTGTAGCTGTAGCACAATTGGACACCATGGTTATCTAGCTCATTTTGTATAGTAAGAAATAAGTTTGCCCTGCCCTTCTGGACTTTACTTGTGCCTTCTGGACCAGACAGGAAGGATGGAAAAGCATGACATGAATCATGACTCCAAAGGAAAGAGCATTTATCATTTTCCTTTCTCATGGCTGATGGTGAATAGTATCATGAAGTACACCTGTACACGTACATTCCCCCTACATGCAAATGCTCAGATAACAGGACAGCTGCTGTTGACTGGGTATCCACATAATGAGCTCAGGAACTGTTCCTAGCAGTAGTCTTTAGGGGAAGGACCTGTGAGCCCCCAATACTCTCACTCTGTCCTTTTTTTACAGCTCAAAGAAGAGAGACAAAAACTTACCAACAAATATGCCCAAGGAAGGCTACATGCATTAAAATGCCCAAATAGATGCCTAGAAGTTACCAGAACATCAAGAAACATAACCTGTGAGCAGGTAATAACCAAAAGCTGCATACTGTCAATGATGAAGAAAAAAACAAACTAAAATTAAAAACTTAAATAAATAATGGATGCCCATGATTCGGTGAATCCTAAAGGAGAAAATTGTGATTTCAGTGAAAATGAGCGGGGTCAACCTCCTCTTTTTACTTTTCCCCAATTAACTGCAAACTTGAACTTGGTTTATACAAAACAAGGTGGGGTGTGTGGGACAAACCACCTACAGCAGGTGGTCAAGGACTTTGCCCCCTTGGAGAAATCAAGGAGTTGACCAACTCATTTTTGCTGAAATGATCCTTCTCTCTTTATAACTCACCAAAACAAAGCAAAATCATAAATAATTCACAGCAAACCTAAATAAGGACTGCACTTAGTAAAGAACTTACCATTGTACATTAACCCTCAGAACCATAAAATGTGCAGGGCCTGGGAAAAATAAAGCAGAACACTGACATGCACTAATATTATATTCATAAATTAGCAGAAAGTGTTCTAAGAACTAAATCAACATGGTAGAGGTCTACATAATTGGCAACAGAGGTCTGAAATTAAGTGGAGAAAATCAAAAAAGTAATCATGGTATTGGGAGAAAATAACCAGAGAGGGAAAAGTAATCAAGTAGGGATGAGGCCAAGTAGTAGTCTACATAGAAAGACAGACACAAATATAAATAAAGATAAATATAGATATATACAGATAGATGTATACATGTTTTATCAAAATTCACAAGCATCAAAACAGCAGTGATTGATGCTGGCATTTCAAAGAACAACATACAGAATCACTAAATTAAAAAAGACTGCAAAAGGAAACAAACATTTTCCTTTTGCGATCAGATGACTGAAACCACACCACATTCAGACATAATTTGTCCAAATAATGGTACTGTTAAAGACAGGGGTTTTCTTAGCTAAGGTGCAGAGTTAGGGTAAATGGAGCAGTCATCTTCCACGACTTTCCCTGCCACCTAAAGCAAATTAGCCTTTAGCTCTCTCATTTCCTAGTCTCTCCCTTGTACAAAATGACCACTCTTGCAGAGTTCCAGTTTTCAGGCAATTCTACACCAGCCACTAATCTGCTGAAGATTGCTTTCAGAGGATCTGCCAGCACACTGTCCTCACTCCTGGGAACTTTGGGAGGCAGTCCATCTATTTCATGTGCCTTGGCCACTCTCAATGCAGCCATTTCTGTTTTCTCCTCCTCTCTCTCTCTCCTTCCTGATGTTTCCACTGCTGTTCCTGAGTTCCCTCCCAGCATGGCACCCTGCTCCCCCCTTCCTTTGTGAAGCCCAAAAGCAAAGTATTTATTCAATAACTCTGCTTATTCTCAGTCTTCCAAGATGTATTCCCCAGTACCTTGTTTGTAACAGTGACTACCAAATCCCTAACCGATAATAGTATACTGTTCCCTTCTTTGTCTTCACTAGTACCGCAACTCTTTTTGGACTATCTCCTCCAGCTCAGCATAATCCACTGTTTTTGTCCTTGGTTTCTTTCCCTTCCCCTACTCTAAAACTATATGCTGACATGACCACTGTTGGCTAATAGCATCTTCACCAGGATATCTTTGGCCTTCTTTGTCCTTCTTAAGCCTACACCCAAAATTCGGTTCTTTCTAGTACAATCCTCTACCAGCTGGCTTAAGCCTTCATGGTTCAATTCCCCCAACCCACCCAGAGTTTCTCTTAGTCTGCTCATGGCAGGCTGAGAATTCCTGTAAGTGTAAGCCTCCTACTTATCACACCTTTATTCTCTTCTCCAGTCTCTCATCCTCATCACTGGATGGTCTGTGTAGAAGACTGTATTTCTCCTTTCTAGTATGAAATCTGATAACATCTCTTACATAGATCATACTCCCCTCCACAGTAAGTAAGTCTCCTTCATCTTCGGTTTAATTACAGAAGAAATGTTGCATTTCAAAACCAACAATTAAGCTTTGTGTTCAGGAAGCGCCCTAACACTGTTCAAACCACTGCTGCCTTCAAAGCATTACTAAGGAAGCAGCACACTAAAACAAAAGCATTCCATGTTCATCTGGATGGGGCTTTCTCCACTGCTGTTCTTAAACTACCAGCCTTTTCTGTCTTCATTCTCTGAAATTCAAGACAACATTTCAGAAGAATCACGCAAAATAATATCGGACTGTTTTTTCAAAACAGAAAGTATTCTAAATCTTCCACTCTTAAGAGCACATGTATGCAACTATTTACCCATAATCTCAGTGAACCTATAATCTACATAATAATTCTCTTAAGCCATTTTTTAACCTGACATCACAAAATACATATCAACCTGTTTAATAGTGGGGTGTAAAATTTTAACCCACAGCTATCATTTTCAGACATCTTATAAACTCTAAAAACTGTCCATACTGGGGGAGGGAGGTGGCTAGTCCTGCTGTTTTACTGACATGAAGAGGAGGTTGGATATACTACAATTACACAAGATGGAAGCCAGCAACTACTGAGATAAGGTGACACAGCTGTGCCATCCAACTTAAGCTGGAGATGGGAATACACAGTAGTGAGTATGTATTGAATCCAGTATCACTAGCTGTCCTGCCAGGCTACTGTAGGGTTGCAGAGTTAAGTGCATACAAAAAAATCTCCTGTTGGCTCCCTGGATAATGGCTTCCATGGCCAGGTCTTCCTTCTGGGGTGAAGAATGGGCCAATGGAGCTCTTGCCTTAAAACAGAAAGAGGACAGCTGAATATTTCACAGGAGGGATGACAGATGGAGTGTAACTTGGGGTTTGGGTCAGCAAAAAATTACTTTAAAAATGTTAATATACTGAAAAAAGGCAGTCATGGGAATGTGTGGGAGAAAAAAAAAACAGAAAGAGCAGATTCCATTACACTCAGGATACAATTGTCTCTTTTGTGACAAAACATATCTAGTGCAATTAAAATTAGCAATTACAAAATGTAATTTCTAGTCCAATTAAAATTAGCAGTTATAAACTGTAAAGTTGCTTGAAATTAACATCCTCTTGGGATGCTCTTTACTCTTTCTCAGCATCATACTGAGTTAAATTCATCATCAGAGAGTTGTATATAAGAATACTTGTCTCAGCAATAAATCTTCAAGAAAAGATCACTGTAACAATGAATAATAGCATTTTGTTTTACCCACTTTGTCTTCAGTTTCCAGTCTGATGTTTCACTACCTATGCATCATTCTTATGAAGCTCAAGCTCATGACAACATTCCTTAGAACACTGGCAGATAAGTAAGGTCTCAATGCAAAATCAGAGTAACTGACAGCTTTCTTAATTTCTTTACATTTCATACAGCCTTCATAGGGACTGGACTAAGGTATTCATAAAAGTTGCATAACATAGAACACAAGTGTTTATGTACATCCTTACAGTATGCTTATAAGATTCACTTGAGAATTTACAGTTCACATAGGGAGATTCACAATGTCAACTGGTAAAGCTGAAAGTGAATCTCTAAAAAGTGTGCTTCTGTTTAATGATGCTCATTTCTGTATATTTCACAACATTGTGCAACATACATAAATGTATACCTGTAAAGAAAAGCACTTCTATGGAATGACATTGTGTTACAAAAGAAAGAAGCATCTGCGTGCACCCTTGTCCACTGCACATTAAATAGTGAATGCAGCTTTAAGCATTACCATAGTATTTTGTTCACTATCTAATGCCAACTTGCTACTTGGCAGCAACAGCCGAAGCATTCCCAACAGTACACATGCATGCCTAACAGCTGTTAATAAATTATTTTTCTCCCTTCCTGAGCATTCCAGAATCAGACTCTCTTGATCAAAGTAACATCCCTTAACCCCTTCAACACTTTCTTTACCTACAGTCATCTGTTAATACACTTATAGCTTGATATCAGAATGCAGTTGTAAAACACATAAAACTACAATATATGTGGTGTGCATAATTATGCATTTACGCTAACATATTATTTTTAAAGCAAAAATGGAGAAAAGCCAATAAATAACTTGAAAAAACAAAGGCCTCTGAGTGGATCACACCTTAAGCTCCATACCTCTTAAAAGTACCAGTCACTTGTAAAACCAAAAGTCATTTTATTTCCAAAAATACAGTTAAGCGCTTTCGTCTCAGTTAAATGACAGAAACTTCTTCAGAACTAAAAAGCATTGCCTGATCAAGCAATTTATAGCATGACGGACAATAATTAACTACCAACATTTTCTCTCTCTTTTAAAGACATAGTTACATACAAGAACATCTAACAGTGTACAACTTAAATAGTAATACTTTAACTATTCAGTAGCCCTAACTCATATGGAAATATATAAAAATATATATAAAATGTCGCAAGATAAAGTATAACATAAAAATATGTGAAACATGTTATAGTTCAAGAGCTTTCCTTTTAAGAACTGGGGTCAGGGAGAGGTACCCATTTATACCTGGTGGTGTGTTGGACTGCAGCTTTATAATCCAATACAGTTCCCTTAGCTCAAGAGACAATTCCCACCAACCACCCCTAGGATGTGTTGGTACTTGTTGAAAAACAGCACTTAAAACGTGTAAATCCATGACACTGAAATGAGTGTTTGTATAGGGAATTATTGATGTTCTCCTTTAAAAACGCCATAAAGATGTTCATCAGGATCTAGGCACACACGTTCAGGAGGACATATTTTCACAAGAATGGGATACTTTTTTAATACGAACAGAGACAACATATAAGAAATGGAAAAGAAGTCGAACTACAGTTTTGAAAACTGAAATAAACAAGCTGGACAGGCAAATTAAACATTGTGTGAGACAAAATCAAGAAAATTTTGAAAACTTGTTTAAAGATATTGAGCATAATAGGAAACCATTTTATAGATACATGTAGTGTGGTAGGAGTTGAGACATACAAATTGATAAACTGTACAGATTTTAAAATTCGCAGCCCTAACAGATTGTAAATATATTTACAAAACCTTATGCAAAGCAGTTTTATACAAAAGGGGTGATACATTGTCCTAGTGGCATCCAGGTAACCTCTGATACTGGAATCAAATTAGATTATTAAAAGATAGATATCCAAATTGGATCCAAACAAAGCATGGGGAGGAGACAGCATTAATAACGACCTGAGAAAACTTTGGCATGAACTTAGAGTGCCACTGTATCAGTTATTTTCTAGGTTGTACAAATAGGGAGGGTGGCCTAATGGTTAAGGTGTTTGCCTTACAAACACAAGGTACAGGGTTTGAATCTCACAGGGGATAACTGGCTAGGCTTAAAATGGCTCACAAGGGCAGTTAGCCTAGTACTAGCTTATGAACCTATGAACCTATAAATTCTAGTTTTGAACTTTTCTGTTTTCCCTATATAGTAACCTCCACAGGTCTGACAAATTGAAATATATACCACACCTTTGGTGTTGCAATTACCCTAGATCAGGTTTACGTTATAACCAACTTCCCTTAAAACAATGTTATTAAGTTCCAGAATATAATGACATTGCCTACAGGCACCACATTTTGTCATACCTTTATCAGGAAGGGGTGTTAAATAAATACGTTGTTTAAAAAGTAGCTTCTGATTACTCCCAGTTTTATACACAGACTTTGGTTCACACCCCAAAAATATTCAATATACTGGGGTTACCCTTAAATATTGTCCAATTTCTGGAAATAATTTTCCTGACCTCTGCTGCACCTTTACCATATGGAATAACCACACTATCACTATGCTGACTATAGGATATGTCCTTTATGCTTTTGCCTAGTAATGGCTTAAATCTGATACAAAATCTAAACAGTTCAGAAGGCCATGAAGAACCACACTCCAGAGATGCCTGAAAACATGTAAATGCAACTTGTATTTTCACATAAATACTCAGATAATTAGGTTTTCATCCACAGACTTCATCAGATGAATTAACACAGAAAAAACTGCCCATTTATACCAGTGATGAGTTTTTAAATCTACCAATCGGCAGTCATCATCAATTAAAATCATGAATATTCATGAAATCTATCACCATATACCCAAAACACTATGGCTAAAAAACCCTTCCAAAACAGTCTATAACATCAACACTGAATTGTATCTGAACATATAACATCCTAAGTCAAAAGACAACATTTGAATTTAAATGCAATAAAAACTGTTGGAAAAATACTTGTAAAAAAACTAGTGAAAATGTTATAAAATACAGTTTGAATAAACAATTAAAAAGAGGCTCACAATATACAGGACTGTCTCTATCTGGTGACCAAAAGGCAAACTACACTTACAAAAATAAGAAGAAACACAATAATGAAATGAAAACCTAGTGTCCCTTGTGCTTAGGTTATTTTAACCATCTATCAACAAAGTTTGTATTTTGTGTATGATATACATAAAAAAAATATACACAAAAATTTGTTTGGTATGAGAAAAAGAACTTCTGTATTGTTCTATATTATAATTTTGCTGCCTGTATTTTCAGAAGGGGGCAGTGGAAATTTTCTCATTGAGTCCGGGGGGTCTACTGGCATCCAGGGAGACCTGCCAGAACTATTCTCTATATTCCAAGCGAGTTTCCCAAGGACCACCCAGGATATGAACCTATCTGTAAACCTATGAACTTTCTCAAGAACAAAAAATACAAATTTTGCATCACTACAAGTTAGTGTGTGGTTATATAAGGCATTCCTATCATTATTAGTCCTAATATCGTACATGTGTTCAACCCGCGGTGGTGGTGCTGCGGTAGCGTTGTCGCCTCACAGTAAGATGCTGTCCGGTTCGATTCTCAGCTAGAGCGTCTTCTGCGTGGAGATATGCATGAATGGGCGTACCTTTGTTGAAGGTTGTGCATCAGGGCTGGTAACTCGGCATGTAAAAATCAACTACCAATCATTAGTGGACCGGAGTTCCGCTGTGGCGACCCCTAACCGGGAAAAGCCAAAAGACACAAAAAAAATCGTACATGTGTTCATATATGTCTTTTGAGTTTCCGCTCAGTTTTGCCTACATAGAAGGCTGAGCAGGCACCACATATAACTAAATAAACAACCTCAGTAGTGTTACAATTTGAAAAAACCTGTCCACTTATTTCTCTCCCCCTGCACTCCAGTTTTACAAAACCAGTGTTCAGAATGTAAGAACATTCTGAACAGGCACCGCATTTAAAAGTGCCTGTTCTTTTCAGATTCTCTTTAGTGTGTCCTTTAACCCCCTCAAACAGTTCTTTCAAATTTCTTCCTTTTATGTAAGTAATTTTCATGGGGTAATTTTCAAAATGGGGCAGATCGGTATCCCCCTTACTACTGACAGAGATTAAAACTGACATAATGCAAGGAGGACAAAATATGGTCCCCTTCTTGGCACTGGACTGACATCAAGTGTATACAACAACAAGGACATCAGTCATGACCAAGATGCCTCAAGGAAAGCACTCATTATTGAGATTTACCAAGATTCTAAGCTGGTAGGTGAAATTATTAGGAAGGAATGGGACAGGCTTAAGGTAAGACTGGGTGTACTTACACCTATGACAACTATACAATTTTTAATTTTACCAGAATGGAACTTATGGTAGATCATTGTACATTTCTTTCAAAAGGCTTTAAGTTTATTCCTACCAACCTTGTGATACTAACAAGTTGTTACTTGATCTTAAACTATTTGTAAGGAAATTAAACCTGGATTTAATATTTCAAGGTAAAGGTAACCCTACTAGTGTGTCCACCCTGAAAAGAAAGAGTGAATTCAATCCTCCCCTACAACCCCAGTTAAAAAATTTTGAACAGCTGGTTGAAAGTGAAATCCGCTCTAATTTGACTAATTTTAAGAGACATAAATGCAATCTTAACTTTCAAGAGCATAGGATTTTAAACCAGTTTAGGGGTGACACAAATATCAGGGTTATGAAATCCGATAAGGGTGGAGGGACTGTTCTAATGGATATCATGAGCTATGAAGGCAAAATGTTGGAAATCCTTGGGGACACTAATACCTACAATAGCGTGTCTAAGAATGAAATTAATGTTGCCTTTAAGAAAATTGATCTTGCCCTGAATGACATGCTTATGGAGGGACTTGTAGATCTAAGTACCTATAAGTATCTAGCTGTACCAAAACCCAGGATCCCAACTATTTTTGATATCCCAAAGATTCATAAAAAACAACTAGATCCCCCACTCAGGCCTACTGCAGCCGTGGAAGGTTGAAAAACAGCACCAGTGCAAAGTTTTTGGATAGCAAACTTAAAACTTTATGGGGTACTGAAACTGTTATACTTAAGGATTCTTGGGAATTTCTTAAAGATACTGACATCAGCACTTCTTTTGTGTCAGCTATCTTTGTAACAGACATTAAAGATTTATTTCTGTTATACCCCACTCTATTGGTATGCAGTTGTTGGAATCAGCATTGACAGAAAAGATTTCTTTTTCAGCTGACAACTGCATGTGTTATTACACCTATTACAGTTGGTACTAAACAATAATTTCATTTATTTTTGCAGTGACTTTTTCCATCTAATTAAGGGTGTTGCCATGGGTGCAAATTGTGCAGCCACCTATGCCAACATTGTTTTGGCATGGTGGGAGAAAATTTTCATTCAGCATTCTGAGTTATGGGGATGTTGGTCAAAAAGATAAAAAAAAAACCCCAAAAAACAAAAAAGAAACACTTTGCTAGAATCTACCATTGCTTGAACGTCCTTATGTTCTGACTGAGTGTGCTTCTCAAACAATCTGGAAATATAGAGCTGATAAGTATATTTTTTGGCACTTTTTAACTGTTCACAGTTCTGCACTGTCTTAAGTTTTTCCTAATTTACTGCTTTCTGCATGTTTTAGTCATTTTTTTATTTAATTACATTTATTTAAACTGTATTTGCTTTAATATTGCTACACACTCAAGTGTGCTAACTTGCACTGCATTTGAATTGTTTTACTGCTGTTTTAGCCGTTTTCTGTAAAAGTTCTAAGCTTGTTTCCCACCTTTCCTGTAACCAGTCTAGTCCAGACAGAGATTTGCTGAATCCAAGACTGTTTGTAAGCTTCTGAGACCCCCCCCAAGCCCTTCTGTGTTGGAGGGAAGCCTTCTAGCTCATCAATAAGCACTAGGTAGCCTATCTACCACAAGAGAAGTGGTTTCTGGCCCACAAATTGTAGTTTCTTGAATGTTTGGACAGTTTTTCCATCCATTTCAACTTTCTGGTTTAAAAGCCCACGTTTGCATAGGTTTGCACTTGTTTAGGCTCTGCTCAGCGGTGCCAAGTTGAGGTAAACTATTACAGGTGCCAGAAAGCCTGCTCTTCAGTTTTCCCTTAGTTCTTAGTTCTTTCTCTCTTGCACTTCAAATAGTCTAAACATGTTGCACTTCAACAGGTTTTTGTAGCAATTATTATAGCACACCTAACAGCCATCAGCACTAGTCGTTCTTCATGGAAACAGCTCCAGTACTTAGTAGTTATAACCATGCCTCCTGGCATGATTAAAGGGCAGTTCCCTGTGCTTTCTCCTATTAACCTGGTGCACTTGTGCATTCTGAGACAGTGTAGCAATCAACTGCCTCATGTATATAGACAACCCTCTCCTCTTACCTTCCAACACTCAGATTTATGAGAGATGCACTTATATCACCAAACTGGAAGCTATGGACTCTCCAGCCAAGACCGGACTAGCTGGTCAATAGGAGAAGTTCAACACCTGCATCACAGCACATGGAACACATAGCCCTCCAGAACACCCATTATCACAACTCTCACATAAAAACACAAACCACACACGAACCTTCGCAGAGGCACTCAACAGAAATTTACCCAAACAGTAGAGACATCCAAGACAGAAAAGCACTCAACCACTACAACACAGCACAAACCACAGGACACACAGCTCACCTCAACAGTGTGCCCCTCAACCAGTGTGCCCCTCAACCTAAGCCCCCAAGGCTAAACACCTTGCCCAATACACTAATCATAGGTGACTCAATAGTGGGGCACACAGATGTCCCACACACTAGGTTGAATAAGGAGGAAAGTAACAGTCAGCTGTCTATCAGGTGCCAGAATCTGACACATAACACACGCACTCAGGTCACTCCACAACAAGCACAAGTATGACTCTGTCATTGTCCATGTGGGTGTGAATGACCTGAGACACACCATCCTGGACTACATGAAAAGAGACAAGGTGGAGCTCTTGGATTATGTGGCCCAAGCAGGTATGACACTAGCCCTGAGCAGTATCCTATTGTCACCCAGAATGATATCACAGTACAAACAAAAAACTTCAACAACTGGCCAAGTTTCTGATGTCATTCTACGGGGATCCAGTATCTGTCTACTTGGAATGACATGACTGACAGACCTCGATGCTTTGCCAGAGATGGCCTGCATCTGTCGCCCCTGTCTTTCGGGGTACTGGCTAAGGCTCTTGCCACCCCTATAGTGCCTTTTTAGGTGGTGTTCCAAAGACCAAATTACCACCATAACAGCTATAAATAAATGCAATCTGAGGGTCGTGCTGCTTAACACAAGAAGTCTGAATCTCAAGATGCACTCACTCGAAACACTCCTCAAAATGGAGAACATCGACATTTGTGATGTAATGGAGACCTGCTTTAAAGTGGCAGAAAGCACCCCTGCGCTACCAGGCTGTAACTCATTCCACACCTTCCAGCCCCGAAACATGGAACGAAGCTCCAAAGGCGATGGTGCATCCATATTCATAAAGGATATACACACCTTCAGACTAATAGCCCAGCATATTGCATCTGAGATACTTCAGGTACAACTAACATTGGATAAGACTGTGATCCAGGTCATAGCCTGCTATAGGTCCCCAACCATATCCCTAGACTCTCATTCCATGTTCCTTAAGCACCCTGGAATCTATCAAGGTCCAACCCAACACTCTCATACTAGGAGACTTCAACTACCCCTCCATTAACTGGAAAAACTACTCAAGCACCAATACACTGGCCCAGTGCTTCTTGGAATTCATCAGTTCCAATGCTCTGGACCAGCTCAATCTGACCCCCACTAGAGGAAGCAACATCCTTGACCTGGTTATTATTAACATGGGCGACCATTGCTCTACACCAACAGTCAACCCCTCCCTGGTCAGATCTGACCATAAACTAATCACCATGGAAATCCACATCTCACCCACACCCTCCGCAAAGGTAACCACCTTGAAAAACTTCTACAAAGCTGACTTTGGACTCCTAAAAACAGAGGTGGCTGACGTCACGGCACCCATGCCAATGGAAAATAGCTGCATGACTGCCATATCATACACCAATGCACTGTACAAACATGCACATAAATGCATGGAACTAGCCATACCCAACAGAACCAAGACGCTCTCCTCCAAAAAAAGGAAGCCAATCTGGCGGTCCCCTGCCATAAATAAACTCTACAACAGAATGAAGAAACTGTTGCAGAAAAAGGTGAAGTCCCAAAACTAGAAAAACTCCCTTATTAGCCTCAACAAAAAGTTGAGATCCCTCATCAAATCCTCTAAAGCCAGCTATGAAGGCAGAATTGCAGCAGACACTAAAAACAATCACAAAGCCTTTTATAGTTATATCAAGAACCTCCACGGCAATACCCAGATATGCTCTGAGTTACTGCACAATGGTACCTCCTATACTGAGCCAACAGATATTGCCAATATACTGACCGACAGATTCAGTGCCAACTTTACCCTCTCCCCCCAAAGGACCAATCACAATACCGGAAGAATGACAGACACTCAGCATTACTGTGGCCTAGGTTAAAGCTGCATTGTCCAAGGCCAAGAATACAGCTTCCATGGGACCCCATAATATCTCTGGACTGTGTTCAACATGAACTACAAAGTGAACTGGCACCACATCTGTGTCCCCTGTTCAGTCACAGCCTCACCTCAGGCTTTATCCCTACCGAATGGCGTACTGCTACAGCCATCCCTCTCCATAAAGGGGGAGCAACTACAGACCCTGGGAATTATCACCCCATTAGCCTGACAAGTCTGATATGTAAAGCTATGGAGTGCATCATCATGGACCTGATTAAGAAGATATAGGAAATCTCCAAACTCTGGACCCCACGCAGTTTGGCTTTGTGATAAGGAGATCATGCCTGCTCAACCTGGTTGACTTCTTTGAGTCAGTCACCAGGGCTGTGGATGAAGGTAAGGCAGTGCATAAAGCCTACCTTGATCTGGCCAAGGTCTCTGATACCATTCCTCACTCAGGAATTATTGATAAACTCACCAAACTAGACATCAACCCCTATATCACTAGGTGGGTTGCAAACTGTCTCACAGATAGAATGCACAGTGTGAAAGTAGCAAACTCAGGTCAGACTGCCAACCAGTCACGAGTGGAGTCCCAACAGGGATCGGTGCTGGGTCCTCCCCTGTTCATCACTTACTTCTCAGAAGTCCAGGCCAACACAAAGGGACTCTGGCTGACCAAGTTTGCAGACAACTGCAAGTTGGGAGCCATTACTAACTCCCCCAGTGATGCAGACATCCTACAAAAAGGCCTCACTGAGACCAATGAATGGTGTCGAAACCATGGCCTTAAGCTTAATGCCAACAAATATGTCATCATCCCCTTTGGTAAAAACTCAGTTCCCACTAACTACCACATCAATGAGAGCCCATTGAACACTGAGGGCGTTAAAAGAAATCTAGGGATGCAGGTTGACAGCAACCTCTCCTTCGACCACCACATTGCCACTGTGGTCAGAAAGTCCTTCTACGTGGCATATCTCATTATTAAGGGTTTTTCATCCAGGAAGAAAGAGGTCATTGTCTCTCTACTCTTCCCTCATTAGAACAATCATCGAGTATAATGCCCTATTTGGCATGTACCTTACTAGACACCTGCAATAGCTGGAGAGGCTACAGAAGTACCTTATGAAGAGGATCCTAGGCACTAAACACATGTCCTACACGGACAAACTCAAAACAGCTATTCTCTGTCTCATATCGTCTACTTAGAGGTGATCTCTGCTTGACTTACAAAGCCATGTCTAACCCAGCTCTGTTAGAAATGCTACATCTAAAGAAATCCTAATCCCTCTGCACAACACACTCTAGAGACCTCAACCTCATTACCACAGTCAACAGAACATGCTGGAGGGACAGGTTCCTCACCCAGAGACTGCCCATGCTCTGGAATAGACTTCCCATACATGTCAAGCAGAACACTTCGCTGTCCCTCTTCAAGAGAAATCTTGATGAGTGGATGGGTAATAGAAAGTTCAGCCCGGGGTCCACCCCAGTGGCTCTACTTGACAGAGGCACTGGGAACTAAAGTCAGGTGGTACGATGTCAGGGCACTTCTATGGGCTAGGCTTGTAAAGGCTCCAGGGCCATTAGCCTAGTATACACCTATGAATCATAGAAGATTCTTGGATGATATTTGTCTATTTTTGACAGTTACAAAAGCAGATTGTTTGAATTTCTTGAGTATACTGAAACTACTACCAAGTTTCTGCATTTCACTATTTCTATCAATCATGACAGGATGAAAGTACAGTTTTGTACCTACCATAAATGTAGATGTCCGAACTGGATAGCATCCGCAGTCATAACAAGTGGGTTGTCCTGTCAGGCAGCAGCCTGTCGGCGGGATTCCAAAGTCGCTGATGTCGCACTCCACCCGACGTCATCTCTGTTGGTCTGCATCAGCCGACGCCATTTTCCTCAGTGTTTCTTGCCCCAGATGCCAGTAGCCCTCTTGCAGGCTAAAAATTTGGATAGATGCCAATGTTTCCAAATAGATAGAGGTAAACACAACAATAAGCATATATGTACATATATACAAACAAATACACCATAAAAGACTCCCCAACAGCTAGCTATTAGGAGGGTAAACACCCTAGGAGTACCACAGAGGGAAGGAGGTGACTGCAGATGCTATCCAGTTCGGACATCTACATTTATGGTAGGTACAAAACTGTACTATGTCCTTCATGGATGCATCTGCAGTCATAATAGAATACCATAGCCAACTAGGGAGGAGGATAAAAGTAGATTATGGTGTGTTTAGGATCCATCTGGAATATAGAGGCAAATTATAATGCTTGGCAAATGTTTGTAGAATGAGGTCTTATGTTCTGTGGAATTGGTTTTCCATGGAAGGACAATTTCCTATCCATTTGGAGATTGTCTGTTTGAAATAGCTTTTCCTTCCCTTCCTGTTGCATAGGCTACAAAAAGTTGGTCAGTCTTTCTGCTATTTTTGTTCTGTCCAAGTAGTAGCGTAGCTGTCTATGTACATCCAAGGTATGCAGTATTCTTTCCCTCTGTTTTGTGGGTTGGGAAAGAAGGTAGGTAGGTGGATTGCCTGGTTTAATCCTCATGGACACTCTATCTTGGTGGAAGATTAGGAAGGTTGCACTGCCATTAAGGCCTGTAGTTCTGAAACCCTCCTTGCTGAAGTAATTGCCAGTAGGAAAGCAGTTTTCCATGACAGGTGTTGTAGGTCTGCTGTTGCTGCTGGTTCAAAGGGTGATAGTGTCAACTTTTCTAGCACAAAGTTTAAATCCCAAGCTGGTAATGGTGGTTTCCTTGGAGGTTTTACATTCTTGATTCCTCTGAGGAACTGCCTGAGCAAAGGGTGCGAAAAACAGGTGGATCAAAGCTGTATTCTGCTGAAATAGCTGATGCATGTATCTTGATGGAGGAGTAGGACAGGCCTGAATGAAGAAGTTCGCCAGATACTCCAGAATGTTAGGCATATCTATGTTTGACACATCTTTTCCTCTAAATGACAAACCTTTTCCATTTTCCAGCATAGTTCCTTCTTGTTGAAGGTCTGCGTGCTTCAAGAATAATGTCTTTAACTCTTTGGGAAAGTTCTGGATTAGCTGCTGCTATGTGATGTTCCATGCAGTCAGTTGCAGCGTTTTTAGGTTTGGATGTATGATGCTGTAGTTGTTCTGAGTTAACATCAAAGGCATCAGGGGTATTGGCCACATATTGTTCGAGACATGCTCTTCAGTAGTGGGTACCAGTGTTGTCTTGGCCAGTTTGGAGCTATCAGGATTATCCTTGGACATTCTTCCTTGATTTTTAGTAGTACCTTGTGTATCAAAGAAAGAGGTGGGAATGCATATGCTGTTAGGCCTTTGCAGTTGAAGGAGAGTGAGTCCACTTTGCATGCTAGTGGGTGGAATGTCCTTGTGCAGAATTTTTTGAGCTGGTGATTGAGAGGTGATGCGAATAGGTCTATCTGTGGCATTCCCCATTTCTTGAGATGGTCAAATATTGCCTGTAACTGAATGTTGTAGCTGAGTGCCAGGGTCCACAGCTCCGGTCATTCTGCATAGGGGTATGAATGAGTGCCTCCCTGTTTGTTGATGTACCACATGACTGTGGTGTTGTCTGTCCTTATCATCAACTGGCCCTCTTTGAGAAATGGTTTGAACTTTTGTTGTGATGGTCTGCCTGGGTTTGACTGGCATGCCTGAGCCCACCATAGGAACTCCTGTTTTAAGCATGGAATTAGTGGGATTTCTGTTTCTAGACTGTGTCTGTGTTGGGACCATAAATTCTTTAGGTACCACTGTAGTTTCCTCATATGTAGTCTGGCAAATGGGACCAAGATTATGCATGATGCCATGAAGCCCAAGGCCTGCAGAACTTTTCTTGCTGTTAACTTGTTCAGTTTTGTTAGTGCCAAAAAGTAAAGAGGAAGTTCTTTTTGTTTTCTGTAGTCAGGAATGCCATTTGTTGTACTGTGTCCAATTCCAAGAATGTCCTTGCTTGGGATGGTATCAGCCTTGACTTTTGTAAATTGACTGTGTATCCCAGTCCTTGTAGCAAGTAAATGACCCTTTGTAAATCTGTTGTCAGCTTGCTTTAGGTATGGGTAAATTTGAATTCCCTGTAGTCTGCATGGGCGATTACTGATGCCAGGCATTTTGTGAATACTAGTAGATAAGCCAAAGGGCAATGCTGAGAATTGATAGTGCTCTGATCCTGCAAGAAATCTGAGGTATCTTCTGCAGATTGGTCATGGGGGCGTGCAGGTATGCCTCCTTGAGATCTAGAGTTACCAGCCAAGACTCCTTGCCCAGCATGGGAAGAAGTTGCTGTAGGGTCAGCATTTTGAATTTTGGGACAATGATGTATGTATTTAAGGTGGAATTGGTCTCCAACTTTTTTCCTTCTTGAACTAGGGAATAGTCTGGGAGTAGAACCCTTTCCCTGGAACTAGGAATAGTCTGAGTAGAACCCTTTCCTTGTTCTGCTGTTGGCACTCTTTCCACAGCTCTCATGTTTGCTAACTCCATTCTGTTTTTTGATTGATAGTAGATTTGATTCCTCTCTTTGACTGGTAAAGTGTGGAAGTGAAACCGTAACCTTGATCTATGGTTTGTAAAATCCACTTGTCTTTTGTTATGTAGTGCCAGTTCTTTGAAAATAAGGTTAACTTTCCGCCTAGGAGCTGCTATTATTTGTTCCTGGGGCGGATTTAGGATTAAGTCACTGTGGTTGTGCTGATGTAGTGGCAGTGGCTGTGTCTGTGCCTCTGTTGTTACCTTGCCGGCACCTCCTCTGGATTGGTTTCTGCCTCTGGTCTATTCCTGCCCCCCTTTGAAATTTTGTGGAGTCAGGAAAGGACCAATTTTTGGCAGGCCAGTTCCTGCTAAACCTTGGGGTTGAACCTGCAAGAAATCTTTAACAGTTTGAACAGATTTTGCCTTTTCTTCCATTTCTTCATAACCCTGCTGGCAGGTGTACAAACAAACTTTGTCTTGTCATAGGAGCATCTAGCAACTTAGCTTTAACATGATCCGTAAGCCATGCATGCCTTCTTATCACTGTGCCTGTCCATGGCTGATCTAATGAAACCTCCAGTGCATCATAGCCACATTTTAAGGAATGGTTGCTAACCTGTTGTATGTTATTTACCATCTCTAATACATATTTCTTATCAAGAGATTCATCAGTGGTTAGTTTTTAGTTAACTGATCAAGCATAAACTCTTTGTATTATCATGTATGAAACTGAACTGACAAAGCTCTAGAGAGAGAGAGTAGCTGAAGTGACTTTTTTTACCCATCTGTCTAGTGACCTTGCTTCCCTTTCAGAAGGAATAGGGGACCCTGGGATATAGTTTCTGGGTCTGCAAGTGGGGCCTTGTAAAGGTGGTGATGAGTATCTGGCACCCTGTAAAATCTGTCTGGTTTGGCAGGGGTGGGTAAAGAATCAAACATCATTGAAAGCATCATCCACCACAGAGAGAACAGGAGGTATAGCTAAGGGCCTGTGCTGTGGGAGGTGCAGAAAGGTCTAAGTCTTTTCTGGAGTCTGAAAAATCCTGTTGCTGCCATTGGAACTGTTCTCGCATGGCATGCAAGGTTTAGCTGGAATGGATTCTTCAGCATCAGAATCTTCAAAATTGGAGAAGGGAGCCTCAGGCTGGTCAGTTATGTCTGATTCATCAGCAGAATCATCAGAAGACACTGGCTCAGGGGCTCTGCCCTAGGTCTCTTCTCTGGGGCTGAGAGGCCCTGTCTGGGTGAGATTGAGATCCTCTAATTAAAGAAATTAAATCTTCTGCCAAAGAAAGCATTTGAGAACTAGAAGAGGGCCTGGATGTGGGGGTTTAACAGGCACTGTTTTAGTAGTCTTGGCTGCTTTAGCCCGGCCTTAATGGACATGGCAGCTGGGAGGCCTAGCAGCCACGTGCTGGGGTAGAGACATCCAAGGGGATGGTGTCTGATAAGTCAACCACCGTAGTGGGTAAAATTTCTGAGGTCGATTCAAGAGTTGTAGCAGGGGCCTCAGTTTTTGCTTTACCGTGGTTTTGGCGAAACCGCGCGGAAGTGTGTCGGTCTCTATCTTCGTTTTTGGGGGTAGTCGGAGGATCGGGCTGGGCTAAACAAGGCAGACAGTAAGAGTGGAAATCTTTATGAGGTATTTGTTTCCCACAGGTTAAACAATTGTTAACTTTTTCTGACATCGGCTGGAAGTAATCTCTGGATCGACAACCCACTTGTTATGACTGCAGATGCATCCATGAAGGACATCTTCTTGGATGTGACGATAGAAAAGGCTCCTACAGGAATAAAATCCAAGGTTTTCCAGAAGGAAACCTTTGCAAACTCATATTTACATTTTCATAATGCCCACCCTTATGTTCAGAAAAAGAACATTTATAGAGGACAACTTATCAGGGCAAGTAGAATGACATCCTTGGAGTCTGATTTTGACAACGAGGTGGACTTTTTAGAAAAGTTATTTAGGGATAGAGGCTATCCCCCTTCACTAATGAAAGAGATTAATACTGACATAAAGCATTTAAGGAAGACAAAATATGGTCCCCTTCTTAGCACTGGGTTGACATCAGGTGTAAACACTAAGAAGGACATTGGTCATGACCAAGATGCCTCAAGGAAAGCACTAATTATTGAGTTTAACCAAGATTCTAAGTTGATGGGTGAAATTATTAGGAAGGAATGGGACAGGTTTAAGGTACTTACTGACCTGCCCCGTTTTGAAAATTACCCCATGAAAATTACTTACAAAAAAGGAAGAAATTTGAAAGAACTTTCTGAGGGGTTAAAGCACCCACTAAAGAGAATATGAAAAGAACAGGCAATTTTAAATGCAGTGCCTGTTCACAACGTTCTTACATTTTGAATACTGGCTTTGTAAAACTGGAGTGCAGGGGGAGAGAAATAAGTGGACAGGTTTTTTCAAATTGTAACACTACTGGGGTTGTTTATTTAGTTACATGTGGTGCCTGCTTAGCCTTCTATGTAGGCAAAACTGAGCGGAAACTCAAAAGAAGTATATACGAACACATGTACAATATTAGAACTAATAATGATAGACAAGCCTTATATAAACACCCACTAACTTGTAGTGACGCAAAATTTCTATTTTTTTGCTCTTCAGAAAGTTTCTGATGATGTCTGGGGTGGTCCTTGGGAAACCCGCTTGGAATATAGAGAACTGTTCTGGCAGGTGTCCCTGGATGCCAGTAGACCCCCCCCCGGACTCAATGACAATATTTCCATTGCCCCCCTTCTGAAATAATGGGCGGCAAAATTATAATATAGAACAATATAGAAGTTTTTTTTTCTCATACCAAATTAATTTTTGTATTTTTTTATGTACATCATACACAAAATTACAAACTTTGTTGATAGATGGTTAAAATACCCTAAGCACAAGGGACACTAGGTTTTCATTTCATTATTGTGTTTCTAATTATTTTTGTAAGTGTAGTTTGCCTTTTGGTCACCAGATGGAGACAATCCTGTATATTGTGAGCCTCTTTTAAATTGATTTTTCAAACTCTATTTTATAACATTTTCACTGTTTTTTTACTAGTATATTTCTTACAGTTTTTACTGCATTTAAATTTAAATTTGTCTTTTGACTTAGGATTTTAGATGTTCAGACACAATTCTATGTTGATGTTATAGATTGTTTTAGAAGTGGTTTTTAGCCATAGTGTTTTGGGTATATGGTGACAGAGTTTCATGAATATTCATGATTTTAATTGATGATGACTGCCAATTGGTGGATTTAAAATCTCATCACTGGTATAAGTGGGCTGTTTTTTGTGTGTTAAATTCATCTGATGAAGTCTGTGGACGAAAACATAATTACCTGAGCGTTTATTTGAAAATAAAATTTGCATTTACATATTTTCGGGCTTCTCTGAAGTGTGGTTCTTCGTGGCCTTCTGAACTGCTTAGATTTTGTTCTGGTTTAAGTGTTGAAGGCTAATTCCCTAATCTTTTGTTGGTTTTTGGTGCTTAAATTTGGTGCCCCAACTTGCCATCACTTCAGATTTGATAGATCTGAAAAGGTTAATACGGTTCATAGGTTTATAGGTAGATACTAGGCTATCAGCCCTGGGGCTTATACAAGCCCAGCCAAAAAGGTACCCTGGCTTTTGCCACCCAAGAAAATTATTTTCCTGTGCCTCTGTCAGTAATCTCTATTAACAAACATGTCTGTAATAATAGCTATTTACTATATCTGAACAAATATGTGCTGCTCTCACCAATTGTCTCTCATATATATTTATTTTCGTAAAATTCGGGTGACAGCTCTTGTAGTCCAAATAGTTATTTGAAAAAGTGTGTTTCCTAAAAATTCTGGAACTATATGTCCCCTGTATATTGTTTTTGAAAAGTGTCATGTCCAAATAGTCAATCGTACTATCTGAATTTGTTGATGTAAATTTTAACCCCATTTAGATTCTCCAAAAATAGGACTGGTTGATTGTCAGTCTCTTTCCAAAGAATAAATGTCATCCAAAAATCTCAAATAAGTGTGACATTTCAAGGGGAAATGTGTATTGACAAGAAATTTAGCTTCCCAAGCATATAACACCATATTCACAAATAGGGGGACACATATTGCCCCCATTGCCACACCTTTAAGCCGTTTGTAATCTTCCCCTTCAAACAGAAAAAAATAGTTCTAGAGGATGAACTCCATACCAATCATAATAAAATTAATAAGTGTATCATTAAAATTTGTTAAGGCCCTAGTTGCTTCATAAAATAACTCAAGCCCTTCCTCATGAGGAACAGATGCAAACAAATCTATGACATCTATTGTGGAGAAACAACAGGTATCAGAAAACCATGAGCAACTGATTTCTGTCAAAAAATCCCACAAGACTTTTAAAATGTAGTCCACTGACCCAAGTACTCCTTTGTAAATTCTATCAATAAAAATCCCCAGTGAGGGTTTTACCCCTCCTTTGGCCGATACAGTTATCCTGAAAGGTAGCTGTTCAATCTCCTTATGGATTTTAGGTATGCCAAATGCATAGGGGTGATCTACATGGAGGAAATTATACAGTTCTTCAGAAATAGCAACCTGTAAAAGTGTGGCCTCTATTAATAAACTCACTTTTTGTGTGCTATAAGCACTTCATTTTTTGAGGAAACTTGATACTTCGTATCATCCGACATAGTACAGGAAAGGGAATTTACATAGTTAAATCTTGTTGAAAATGACTAGCCCCCTTCCCTTAGCTGGCTTCATAATTCTGATCGCATCATTGGCGCTAAGTTCTTGCATTAAGTCATGTTCAGCTCTAGTTAAATTAAATTTCTTTCTACTTCTATAACCTTTACTATCTAAAAGGGTTGAGTGTACGACTGTTATGCAGACATTCTTAAATGCTTGAATCAGAGGATGTAAGGGAGGGTTAAACAGCTCTTTCATTTTAATATGTTATTTGCTTCAGAAATCCCCTTATTACCCTGGCCCTGCAGATAAAGGTGTAAATGTTGCTTTAATGAATGTTAGTGATTATAAAGAATGGATGTACAAATTATTACTTGAAGCTAACACTTTTAAGAAGATCTCTTCTATTGATTTGAATAGTGTTATTTATCGAGTGAAATCTTTTTTGTACAACTTACTAATGGAAGGTTCAATTACACCAGATTAATATAATTATTTATATACTGCTAATAGGGCGGCTGCGGTGGTGCAGCGGTTAGCATTGCCGCCTCACAGCAAGAGGTTCTCCGGTTCGATCCTCCGCTGGGGTGCTTTTTGTGCAGAGTCTGCATGTCCTCCCTGTGGTCACGTGGGTTTCCTCCGGGTGCTCCGGTTTCCTCCCACATCCCAAAGACATGCTGTAGGTGGATTGGACACTCTAAATTGGCCCTAGGTGTGAGTGCGTGCATGTGTGTGCCTTCTGTGGAAGGTTGGGCGCCAGGCTGGCAACTCAGCACTGTAAAAAAACCCCATTGCCAATCATGAGCAGACAGTTGATCCGCTGTGGCGACCCCTAACCGGGATAAGCCGAAAGAAGAAGATTTATATACTGCTAATCCAGTTCCTTTTATTTACAGCCTTCCAAAAATACATAACAGCCTTTCAACACCACCTATGAGACCTATTGTCTCTGGTAGGAGATGGATTACTAACCCTCATTTGAAGTACTTAGAAAAAGAACTTCATGGTTTATTGCAACACAGTAATAGTTATATAAAGGACACTAATGATTTTCTTAGTAGTCTGAATAAATGGCTTAATATGAATAAAAATTCTGATGTTAATACCTTGTTTTTGGTCACACGATGTAAAGCCACTTTTTACTGTAATTCAGAATGAGCTAGGTATCCATTATGTAAGAGAATATCTAACTCAATATAGTTCTTTTTCAGCTACTAAAACTACTATATGTGCAATTTTAGATGTTATTGTTTGTTTGTGACTTTCGGCTTTTCCCGGTTAGGGGTCGCCACAGCGGAACTCCGGTCCGCTAATGACTGGCAGTTGATTTTTACGTACCGAGTTGCCAGCCCTGACGCACAACCTTCAACGAAGGTACGCCCATTCACGCATGTCTCCATGCAAAAGATGCTCTAACTGAGAGTCGAACCGGACAGCGTCTTACTGCGAGGCGACAACGCTACTGCAGCACCACCACCACGGTAATTTTAGATGTTATACTGAATAATAATGTATTTATGTTTAATAATGAATATTTCCACCAATCATTAGGGGTAGCAATGGGAACACCGGTAGCAAACAGTTATGTCAACCTTGTACTTTTTAGATGGGAAGAACTTTTTGTATATGAGAATGTAAATGATGAAGTTAAATATTATAAAGATAATTTTAAATTTTATAAGCATTTTGTTGATGACACCTTCTTACTATGGGCAGGTGATATAGAATCTTTACATACTTTTGTGAATTATTTACAAGCAACTACTGATTTTCTTAAATTCGAATTATCATTTTCAAAGAATTTGATACATTTTCTTGATATCAAGACAGAAATTATTAATGGTAAGTTTGAGACCTCTATCCATAAGAAAAATGTACAAACCACTAGATATGTACATCACGCAAGTATGCATCTCAGGCATACATATAACAGCGTTGTAAGAAGTCAGCTTTTAAGGGCCAGTCGGCTCAACACTAGTGAAGACCTTTTTATGACAGAAATGGATAAGATGTTGAAGGATTTCCACATCAGGGGGTATTCTAAACAAATAATTGACTATAAACAGATAGATGCTTATAACCCAGAGAGATGGTACTGCTAAGCCTTTTTCGTTGGTCAATGACACAAGTCGTGAAATAGCTGATAATAATAGAACTGATGGAACTAAAAATATCAGGTATATTATGAAGTATAACAGACGTACATTTCAAAGTAAGGATATAATTAAGAAGAATTGGGGAATTTTAGAATCAGATCCTGAAATAAAGAAAATAGTAGGGCAATTACCACACTTTACATATAAAAGAGAGAAGAATCTTAAACAGTATTTGTGTTACAAAGAAATAGGTGGAAATCAGCATAATATAGTTAATAAAATAAAACGACTTTACCATGCTATAATTGCTCTTTCTGTAAGCATATAAATAAAGTGAATTTGTGCATCCGATTTCAAATAAGATTTTTCTATTTTAGTACTTCTGCCACATGCACTACTGAGAATGTAATTTATCTTGCTAACTGCGATAAATGTAGCTGTTTATATGTAGGTAAAACGAATCAGAAACCGAAAGATTGTATAGCTTCACATCTCTTAGAGATTAGGAGAAAAATAGAGACCAATGCATTAGCAAGACATATTACGCATAAAGGGCAAGATCACACTTTTAAATTTAGAGTCCTACAAAAAGGTTACTTTAGGCAATCGAGGGGGTGATATAACAAATAAGACTGAACTTTCTGAGTATAAGTGGATTAATTATTTCACAGCAGACAGATATCCTGGCCTGAATTTAAAGAATACTATTAAACCACTTCTGAAAGATAGACAAATGTCTGAATTTTGAATGTTTTTGTATGTTTTATTTTATATATATATATATATATATATATATATATATATAACTTTTTACTTGTATGTTTAAATAATCATGTGACTGTGAATTTGATAGGCTGGAATTGGTTTTAAATTTTAAATATTGAGTGTTTTTCATTTTAAATATAACGATGAAGAGTCTTGTGACTTGAAAGCTTTGTATTTTTATATATTAAAACTCTTTCTATTGAACGGTTGGACCTTGACTTTTTCTCCTAGTCACTAATAATTTCCTCATTAAGCTTTTCTAGTTCACAAAAGAATTCACTAATTCATTTGTCATTACATTTAGCAATGAACTGCATTAACTTAAAACCAAAACCATCAAAAAGTGACAATTCGTATGTTTCAGAGTCACCTATTGAAAGCCCATTTGGAAATGTGCATATTCTTAGTCCCTTAGATACATGCTTGTTTTTTAGGCTTTCATTTAAATAAATGTTATCACATTGGAGATTCCGCACCTTAAAGAGCATTTGGTCTGAGTCCTTCAACTTCCTCTCCAGTGTTTTAGGGTGCCTGTGGTCATAAAATCTTGAAGTCTGACCTTGAAAAACAATATCCATGTAAATCCAGTCTCTGAAGTTGAAATTAGGGTTATTAACAGTGGAAATGTCCAAATAATTCATCTGTCTGGTGTTGTTTATTGCTGCTGAGCTGTTGGAAGCTCCATTTCCACTGCCATTGGTAAAATCTCCCTGGTTCGACAAACGCTTTTGAATTGGATGTGTTGCCTTCCTTTTTACAATCTCAATGCATTCTGAGATTTGTAGTCTGTCAATTTTCTTCTCCAGGGCATTGACCTGTTGTGAAAGCAGGGCTACAGTTTAAGTTAACTGACACTCTGTAGAATTACCATTACTGTTTGAAGAATTGCCCAAGACAGGTGAAGAAGGCATGTGGTAAATATTTTGATTTGCCAGACCTGTGGAGGTTACTATATAGGGAAAACAGAAAGGAAGTTCAAAACTAGGATTTATGAACACCTTTATGCAATTTTAAAGGAGAACATCAATAATTCGCTATACAAACACTTCAGTGTCATGGATTTACATGTTTTCAGTTTGCTATTTTGGAACAAGTACCAACACATCTTAGTGGTGGTTGGTGGGAATTGTCTCTTGAGCTAAGGGAACTGTATTGGATTACAAAGCTGCAGTCCAACACACCACCAGGTATAAATGAATACCTCTCCCTGACTCCAGTTCTTAAAAGGACAGCTCTTGAACTATAAAAGGTTTCACATATTTTTATATTATACTTTATCTTGCAACATTTTATATATATTTTTATATATTTCCATATGAATTAGGGCTACTGAATAGTTAAAGTACTATTATTTAAGTTGTACGGCATGTTATATGTAGTCATACTGTTAGATGTTCTTGTATGTTACTATGTCTTTAAAGGAGAGAGAAAATGTTGGTAGTTAATTATTGTTCGTCATGCTATAAATTGCTTGATCAGGCAATGCTTTTTAGTTCTGAAGAAGTCTCTATTGTATAACTGAGACGAAAGTGCTTAACTGTTTTTTTGGAAATAAAATGACTTTTGGTTTTACAAGTAACTGGTACAGTTCTTTGAAAGGTATCAAGCTTACGGTGTGATCCACTAAGGGGTCTTTATGTTTTTTCAAGTCTACATATTATTTTTAACATAAACAATTTATAAACATTTTGCTTAACCTATTTGGGAAGAAACTGCAAGTTAATATGCATTTTGTGAAGAATAATCATGAGAAATACATTTTTCCTAACAAATCCCCCCTTTGACACTATCAATGTCAGACAATACACAATTATATTTTGATTTTTCTTAATTTGATGAAATATGCTTCAGCATCAAATATTCATCATCTGCAGTGATTGAATTTTCATTTACCTTAAGTTCATTTTCAGGTACAAGTGCCATTTCACATGCAGGTGCGATTAAGAACTTTGTGATTAAAGCATTTAAACAGAAAATATTCAAACTAAAAGAATAATACCAATTACTGTAATGATACCTTGTAATATACTACTTCTCAGGATACCAAATACACTGCCCAACCATCCAAAAGTGTCCATTGTTTATAAGTGCTGTCCAAATCTTTGGCCCCCTGCTCCATGAAACTGGCCAACTTTTCTTGTTCACCATGATAGTCACTAATATAACAACGTCCTGTGAGGGAACATGACCTCCTCCCTTTTGCAACAAGCATTATATCAACTGCCAATCGACTCTGTAACACCACAGTTTGCATTTCAATCATTTCTCAATTTGCTATTCTGATGTGATGTGAAGTATGGTTAGCTACCTCCTGAAGAATTTGAGCAAGCATGGTGATTTCAAGAACTGTTCTTTGCAATCTATACCTAGGAGCAAAAACTGAAAATATTTGCTCTGCCCAGTGGATTGCTTTGCTTATTTTCTAAGTCTACCTGCCGGAAGGTTTTCAAAATGCTGAATAGCAGGAGTAATATAGCCCACAAAACAACACCCTAACCAGTTTGTGGGTAACCAGAGGTAGGCATGGTCATCACAAATGTAGTAACAATCCTCTATCATGCCCATGCCATGCCCACAGTCATAGCTTTTTAACTGTAAAGAGTTCTACACATATTTATGTCTGGTGTAAGACATAACCTTTGAAAAATTAGTCACATTATGCCAAGTTAGACTGGTATCACTAAGATCTTTCTCAAATGTTACCTGTGATGCAGGAATTGGTATCATGGGAATCCCTGCCCTAGAATGAGGAGGTATATGCAAACACACCCAAGAGTTTGTCACATTAAGTCCACAGAATATTGCTGAAGAACTAACAGGAAACTATCTTTTCTCGACCAGGAAAGGAAACAGCAACAAAAACAAAGCAAAAGTGCCTGCTGTCACAGGGATTCATCATGAAGTGCTGTTTGAGTTGCTATTTCCTTAATTCTTCACTGGGGCAGATGATTTGCCCTTCACACTTCAATCTTCTTTTGCTGGCAAAGATGATTCATCTGGGGCCCCTACACCACAGGTCTTCTTACAGTGGGATGAGTGAATCCAGGTTGGTAGTCCTGCTCAGCGGACCACAGTCAGGGTGGTAACAGCTGGAAAGGGCCTTTCCACCTTGGGCTCAAACATTTCTTTACCTTGAAGGTTTTTACATAAACCCACTCACCCTGCTGCAGATGGTGACAGGGCTGGTCAGGAGGTTAAGGAAGAGCTTTTCGTACAGTTCTATTATACTGCTGTAAAAGTTGGATACTTTTCTTACAATATGTTAGGATTACATCTGTTAGAATTAATTCTTTATTTGACAAAGGGGGAGCAGCTGGAAGGGCCATGGGTCTCCCCATTAATATCATAGGGACTCAATTTTCTCATTGTATTGAAAGTGCTTTGCATGCTCAATAGCACTAAGAGAAGTGCATTGGGCCATTTAAGGTTTGTTTCAGCACAAATTTTTGAAATTTTATGTTTAAGGGTCCGATTAACCATTTTCACCAGTCCAGATGATTGTGGATGGTTGGAACAATGAAGACTCAACCTAGTATTAAAAATGTTGCACAATTCCTTTTATTATCAGTTATCAAGGAATTGTTAAAATGGGTTTCCTGGTCAGTATTCATAATACAATGTACACCAAACCTAGGAATAAAATCATACATTATTTTTTTAATACAGTAATAGCATCTGTTTTATGACAAGGGTAAGCTTTCACCCATGCAGAAAACAAACACACTACCACTAAGATATACTGTAGATTACATACCTTCAGCATTTGAGCAAAGTCAAGCAGTACATTAACAAAAGCTCCCCAAGGTGGTGGCAAGCATGCAGCCTTAATGTTACATTATACTCTAAGTATGTTGCACAGTTATTAACATACTGAAGTATCAAAGAGGAGACATAAGGGGCAGAGCAACTTCGGGTAATCTGATTAAATAAAGCTGTCTTACCTGTATGGGCCAGTAAATGATATGCCCTTACCAGGTAAGGTAGCAAGGAGGCAAGCACCACCAGTCAGCTATCAGGATGTCACCATATTCCATCAGAAGAGTTAATATATCCATCCTATGAACCTATATACCCCAGGGATTACTTCAGTGTCACTGCTTGACAGAGGCACAGCAAAATAATAGGCATAGTTTTATTCAAACTAAAGGGGTGGCGAAAGCCACATAACTATGGGCTAGGCTTACAAATGCCCTTGGGCAGATAGCCTAGTATGACCTATGAACCTATGAACCTATCCTTGAGCCACCTCTGAAATTCTCCCTGTGATGCTTCAGCTTGGAAAACTGACACTATCAAAATCAAATATTTCATCACTTTTAGAGTTTTGCAATAACATTACATAAGAGTTATTACAACTTTCTTCTACAATCTGCTTAGCAGTGTAATCTGCCAAGTTATTCCCTTTGGAAACACTGTCCTACACCCTTCTGATGGGCACTACACTTGATTATAGCCAGCTTTCTAGGCAGTAAGAGAGCCTCCAGTAAATTGCTTATGTACTCATAATTTTTAATTTTAGTGCACAATGAAGTTAGAAAACCTGTCTGTCTCTAAAGCTGACCAAAATCATGCACCACCCCGAAGACATAACGACTGTCCGTATCAATATTTGCCATTTTGTCCTTGGCTAATTTACAAGCTTTTTGCAAAGCCACTAACTCAACTACTTGGGTAGAATGAATACTTTTTAATCTTTGTTGAAGCAATATTTATGTTCAGTACACACAGCAGTCTCAGTTAGTAGATGTCCCTTTCGGTTTCTTCCATAGGAACCATCCACAAATAACTCCAGCTTGGCGTTGCTTATAGGAGTGTCCCTTAAGTTATCCCTAGGAGAAAGCAGATAGTCAGTCACTCACTCATACATACACACACAATCATGCGGTTCACCATCCTCAGCAGTTGGTAACAAGGATGCAGGATTTAGAAAAGAACAGCATATGAGAGAAACAGATGGATCGGTAAGTAAAGTTAATTCATATTTAGTTAGACATGCAGTTGAGAGTGGCTGAGTTTTCATTTTAAGTAAGAGAGGGACCACTACTGTAAGATTATGCCCGAGCACCAGTGATTGTGCTAGACTGACTAGAATGGCAGCAGCAGTGACTGCCCTCATGCATGGTGGAAATCCTTTTGCAAAAGAAGTTAGTGTTGTATGATAAGCTACTGGACAGTAGTTGTCCACGTTTCTGTGTAAGCACTCCCTGAGTAAATCCACTTCTTTCATGACAAAATAAAATGAAATTTTTTCTATAGTCTGGTAATCCAAAAGTTGGGGCAGTAGCTAAAGTTTGCTTTAAATTCTGAAATTAATTTTCCTCTTTAGTATCCCAAGGGAGTGGCTGTGGCGTATCTTGCTTTAAAAGCTCTGTCAAAGGTTTAGCAATTTCTGCATAATTTAAAATCCATTGCCTACAATATCCTGTCATACCTAAAAAAATATCTAAGTTTACACTGACTAGTTCGACGTGGTGCCTAAGCTATTGCCTCAGTATGAGATGGCAACACCTACTACCCTGAGATGTCAAATGTCCAAGGTAATGTACCTGAGGTGACCATAGCTGTAATTTTTTTTCTTGACACCTTGTGTCCTTTTTTGCAAGGATAATTATGATGTAGGGTTATCCTGCTGACACTGCTGAAAAGAATCAGAAGCTATTAGCAAATCATCCACAAAATGCACTAGCACAGACCTACCTGGAAATATCATCTTTCAAATCTTTTCTTAGAATTTGAGAAAATAATGAAGGCAATTTAGTTTATCCTTGTGGCAACTGTGTCCACGTATACTGCTGTCCCTGAGTAGTAAAGGCAAACAAAAACTGACTTTCAGGGTGGATGGGTAAAGAAAAGAATGATGAACAAAGACCTATTACAGAAAAATATTTTGCTGTAGGTGGTATGCAGCTATCATTGTTGGATTTGGAACCAAAGGAAAAGTTGGTAATACTGCATTATTTACAGCTCTCAAATCTTGCACAAACCTATATGTATCCTTTCCTGCCTTTCTCACAGGGAAGATAGGGGTATTACAAGGACTTTTAACTGGCATTATTATTCCTTGTTGTATCAAAGACAATTACAGGTTTGATTCCCTGCTCTGCTTCTGGTTTCAGTGGAGGCCCTTATAAGCATAGCAAAGAGTTTAGCCCATGTTTAGACAGGTCAGCACCAAAAGCCCCTATCCAGCAGGGATACAGGTGGAATCCCAAAGGTGTATTTCATGTTTCCCATCTAGTTATCCAGGTTGCTCTTGAAAAGGGATAATGAGGTACTTTGCTTGACATGGAGAGGGAGTCTATTCCACAGATGGGGGGAGTTTCCGGGACACAAATCCTGCCAAGAAGTCCTATTGATGTCACAGACCAGGTTGAGGTTGTGCGTGCAAGTTACTCGAGTGGAGCTTGACTTGCGGATATGCAGCAGTCCCATCAAGGTGGGGTTTGAGATTGCTTTGCAGGCTAGACAGAGGTCACCTCTTAGGAGTCTGTATGAAACTGAGTGGAGGGACAGGGCTTTTAGCCTATCTGTATAGGGAAAATGTTTGGGGCATTGGATTCTTCTGGTGAGGAACCTCTGTGGTCCCTCCAGCTGATGCATGTGTTTTCCGTGGTACAGACCGAAAATGGGGTGTTGTACTCAGTAACTGGCCTTATAAGGGAAGAATACAGGGATGTTATGACCTCCCTGTCCCCGGATGAGATACCCTTACTTATGAGGTGGGCCATGTAGAAAGCTTTCCGTACAATGGAAGCAACATTGTGGTCAAAAGTCAGGTTGCTATCAACCTGGGTGTCCAAATCCCTCATGACTGATTGTGTGCTTAGGGCATTGTTATTAATGTGATAATATGTGGGGACATCACTCTCCCCAAGGGGATGATGATGCATTTTTTGCCATTCAGCTTGAGGCCATGTTTCTGGCACCAGTCATTTGTTTGGATGAGACCCTCTTGGAAGATGTCCACATCATTTGGGAATTGATGACCACACCCAGCTTGCAGTCATCTGCAAACTTGGTCAGCCAAAGCACACTGGATTTGGCTTGCACCTCAGAGAAGTATATCCCGAATAACAGAGACCCCAAGACCAATCCCTGGGATACGCCGCTCGTTATGGGTCTACTGCTTAAGGTGGCTTCCCCTATTTTGATTAGGTGGGTTCTATCAGTAAGCCAGTTTGATACCCATCTGATAATATATGGATTGATGCCTAGTTGAGAGAGTTTATCTATTATGCCAGAATGCGAAATAGTGTCAAAGGCTTTCGCTAGGTCAAGGTAGGCGGTGTGCACTGTCTTCCCCTCGTCCATGGCTTTGGTGACTATCTCAAAGAAGTTGACCAGATTTAACACACGACCTCCCCTTGACAAAGCCAAACTGTGTGGGGTTTTGTGTTTGGAGGTTGCCAATGTCCCTGTTAATGAGGTCCATGATAATCCGTTCCATGGCCCTGCAGATCAGGCTAGTTAGTCTGATGGGTCTATAATTTCCAGTATGAGTGGACACTCTACCTTTTTGTAAAGGGATGACAGTAGCTGTCCTCTACTTGGCTGGGACAAAGCTGGTAGTCAGACTTTGGTTGAACAGGGTTGCCTAATGGTGCTGCAAGTTCATACCTGAGTTCACGTAGGATGCAGCCTGGGATGTTATCGGGTCCCAGGAGGCAGTATTTTTTGCCTTTGAGAGGGCAGTGATGACCTGTTACCTACAGATAAGGGGAGGGGGCCAGGTACTGGAGATGTCCTGATTTACTGATGGGGGGCAAAGGGGTGAAGTTTTCACTGAATCTGTCAGCCTTTAGGTTGGCTACATCTACAGCATTTGGGTATGCTGTGTCCTTGACCACCAGTTCTGAACAGATCTGGGTGCTTCCTTTGAGATTGCAGACATGTGAAGAAGGCCTTATGATTATCTCTAGTAGATGTGGCCAATTTGGACTTAAAGTTGACTTTAGAGGATTTCACTAGTGCTCTTACTTGCTTGTTCAGGTTAAGGAGAGATTACTTCCAATTGAGCACGTGCTGCTTTTTGGTCTTGGACAGCAATTCTTTTCCTTTTGTTATACAGTTTATTTATTGCAGATGTCCACCAAACAGGTTTACTCTTCCTTGCGGAGGATAATTTTGTCCTGTCAGGTATTCCTGATTCCAAGCATCCATACAAGTTCTTATATAGTACTTTGGTGTAGATTTGGACATTGGTTCCAGTTCCAACAGAGGGGGAGGGGGTTGTGAAGCTGTTTATACCATCCCTCAGGAGATTGTAATCAGCTTTGGAGAAGGTTTTTTTTTTTTGTTTGATCCTAGCTAGAGGGAGGTCAGGGGAGATGGTGACTTCAAAAGTGACCGCTTTATGGTCGGATCTTACCAGGGAGGATGATACTGTAGGTGTGCTGCTGTGGTTACTCCTGTTGGTTAATATATCATGTCTACGATATTTATTGCCTCTTGTGGAGGTATCGACTAGCTGTTCCAAAGCATTTGCATTGATAAAATCAAGGAATCTCTGGGCATTTATTTCCATTCTGTGGAACTCTAGGGAGAGGTTTTGATGGATTCAGTTTTATTCTTACTGGTTCTGCAGATTTTAATATATCTACATTATTAGGTTGCCTAACCCTAGAGAGGTTGTTTCTTAGCTTCTGCTAAGACTAATACTTTCCCCTATGATTTTGTTGGAACATCCAGATACACCCCTTCTGGTGTACAATAAATAGTACAACCCAGTTTAACAGGTCTCTCCCTAGCAGACTTACTGACACAGCAGTATTCAAAAGAAAAGAATGCCTTTATTCAATCGGATCTAAAGAAATGGGTTTAGGTTCTGAGACAGGATACGTAACAGCAGCATCTGTTACTTTAACTGCCTTTACTTTGTTTTTATACTGGTATTTGACTATCTGTAGTGATTTTCAATACAGACCTAGTGGCTCCAGTGTCAACCAGGAATGGAATTTCCTTTTCATTTATTTCTACTTTAACATAGGGTCCTTTTTGATCTACTGGCAGCAAAGGATCAAGATTTATTTTTGTCTCATTACCTTGGCATAGTCAGTATGGTGAGTCCTGACTCCTTCCAATGTGAGGAGGTGGTGCAGGAAAAGCAGCATTATTATAATTAGGCTGCCATTCAGTTCAGGTGTCTTGGACTCGCCTGTTGGGCACTTTCCAGTGTCCTGCTTCTCCACAATTGAATCAAGATCCATCAGATGAGGCAGGAGAGACACTGCCAGCTCTTTGTTGCCAACCAGCTGCACTTTGTTCTCCTCAGCCAGCACTTTTACTAAAACCCCTAGCAATTCCTCTGCCCCTTCCCCTGCCTCTGCCCTGACCCCTCGGGGCTTCTACTGCCTGATCTGCAAAGTTAATAGCTTGTCCTCAGTATCCTTTCTCCATTTTTCCTGATACTCAGTACAGTGATTTGCAGCACTTAATATAGACGTTAAGTCCTTTATCTTCCAGTCTATGAGCACATGCTTTATTTGATTTTGTACAGGGGCTTGCAGACCCTGCACAAAAGCTGCAGCAACAGCTACTTTAGCTTGTTCTTTTGGCTCTGGTATCCATGAATGTCTAGCAAACACTGCTTTAAGATAACTCAAATAGTCTGTAGGAGCTTCCCCTTTATTTTATTTACATACCTGTACCTTAGCCCAATCAGTCCTAACTTGACACAAGTCCGTAATTCGTTTAACAATGTTGTCCTTTTATCTATTAATGCATTTTCTGTAAAAGTAAAATCCATTACTTCAGCCTTCTCCAGTAACTTGTTTATTTTATCTGAAGTAACTACCCTGAGTAGATGATTTAAATCTGTCAAAGCAAGATTGTAACAATCTTAACAATCTATTATATTTTTTAATTCCTCCCTATACTTTAATGGATCCTCTCTAATATTTAGAAAACTTTTAGACATAGTATGCAAATCAGCAGAGGTCCAAGGACGATAAACAAGTTCTCTATTATTAGCCCTCAGAATTAATTTCCATGAAAGATGCCAGAAGATCCTCTCCAGAGGCCACAACCTCTTGTTCTACCCTGTCATGTGAGTGTGTGTGATGAGCTACAGAAGGGTCAAATACTAATGTCCCTGATGGACACGTAGAACTGTTTGAGAAGGATAGGAAAAAGAACTCCCTTTACTGCAGATGCCTGTTCGGAAGACTGAACAGGGGAACTAGTCTGAGATGTAACAGTATCACTCCAAACTGGTATCCAGCCAGGGTTGCCAGATGTCCCTATTTGGGCGGGACTGTCCCGAGATCAGCAGCCTGATCCCGAGTCCCGCCCTGCCGGTTTATATCCCGGCCAGCCTCCGCTTTGTTTTTTTTTTTTTTTTTTTTGATTGGTCTGTATACCTGGTATACAGGCCAATCAAAAATCGCTAAACACGGAGCTGAAGTAGCTCCATGTTTAGCAATTTTTGATTGGCCCTTATGCCGGTATATGGGCTAATCAAAAATCACTAAACACGGAGCTACTTCTGTTGAATGCGGAACTGCAATGTTCCGCATTAAACTGCAGATCTGTTTAGTGCAGATCTTTAATGTGGAACTGTGTTCTGCATTAAAGACCTTTTTTTTTTTTTTTTTTTGCTCTTCACTTTTTTTTTCGTCCCTACCTTGCCGATACGAAATCTGGCAACCCTGTATCCAGCTGGCAGCTGACCAATATGTAGGGGTCAGGGAAACAGCAGAACCTTGCACAGGAGGTACCCTCACCGGGGCATATGGGGGTGGGGGTGAGTAGCTGCTGCAGGGTTATCATCATCTTCAGAAGTTTCTGCCTTTTGGCTATCCTTAGTTTATTCTAAACCTGTTAAGCGAGGATAAAGGGATCCCTTTTTACTGGTCTGTACTGCCTTCTTAACCTCTTTTACATGCTGCAACAGTTTTCTATTAGCATTCTGTAACCCCCTTAGTGCTGACTCCTTCTCCCTTTTAAGCGCTTCAGGGTACCAAGAATAAAATGCTGCCATTTATTTCACACCTACTTTGTTTTTTTTTTCCAAAATACCCTTTAATTTCATTAATTTATCCTGAGCATAAGTGTTACTTAATGGAAATACCTCACCAGAGCAATTTTAGTAAGTTGAAACCACTCATTCAAATACTTACAACTTTCTTTACCATAATTATGATGCACAAAATATGCCGGTGTTCCCTTTTCAGGGATTTGACCATGCCTGCTTATCTTTGTTCCCATTTTTTTTAAGACTTACCTTATAGATCCTGGATCCTAGCAATTTAAAGGAAAGAAAATAGCTATATCAAGCCACACACCATTCACACAGGGAAGGGTAGGAATTTTGTTGTCATGTGATGACAGAGGAAAGGTTTTTATCAGCCTTTTCCCACAGCACTCACTTTGCTTTCATCCTGTCACAAGCTCAAAAGTTACAGCTCCAGCACTGCGATCGGGATAATAGGGCGGATAGGTATTGTGCCCATAAATGACCACTCTTTTGAACTCTCTGAGGGTATTTTCACACAGTCACGCCTAGACTTGATTTAGCACACATACCTATGTCCCAACATGCTGTAGGATTATGAAGTTGAATTCTACTTTTAACTTCTCTCTCTCTCTCTTTAGCCATACATTACACAACAACAAACACATCAGTCGTACATTAAAGGAACACAAAGCAACAGTCATGGCTCTTACCTTTTTTTTTGTCCTGAGGGAACCACCCTTGACACAAGGCATCTCCTTGTGTTAAATTCCCTTTTGTTGTATGCACATTCACATTAATAAACTTTTCTTAGCTCCTGTGGGATCCTCCCTCTATTTTACATACATCTACTAAGCAAATTCCTGTCATTCCACAAGACAGCAAATACCACGTACCTAACAAGCAACTCAGTCATTCAACAAAAACAATAAATGTCATATACTTAAAAAGCAAAGTCAATCATTCAACAAAATAATACACATTATATACTTAATAAGCAAGTTTAGTCATTTAACAACACAATAAATTTCCACTATTACTTTTAACTGCATTTTTTTAAAGGACAGAGAAAAGAAAGAAAGGAAAAGCATTTTCCACAAATCCATTTACCCATTTCTAGCCTAATATGTTTGCACACCCTGAATAGTTAAGTAACTGAATCTCTGATCTCACCAACATTCTTTATAACTACTCATCCCCGGCTTGGGGAGGTCAGAGCTCACATGAAACAAAATCTCTCTTACAGTATTTCTTTTTCTCCCTTCCTGAGCACTCCAGAATCAGACTCTGTTGATCATAGCAACATCCCTTAACCCCTTCGGCACTTTCTTTACCTTCAGTCATCTGCTAATACACTTATAGCTTGATATTAAAATGCAGTTGTAAAACACTTGCAACTACAATAAGTATCTCTGGTTTGCATAATTATTTATGCATCTATACTACATATTATTTTTAACAAATGATTTTGTTTAATTTATTTGGGAAGAAACTGCAAGTTAATATGCATTTTGTGAAGAATAATCATGAGAAATACATTTTTTCTTAACAAGATTTTTAGCTTTCTTTTCTAATTTTACAACTTGTAAAGAAAAGAATCTGCTATTCAGAATCAAAATTTTATCTCCCCATACCTCTCAACCTCTTAGTGCTTGAAATATGTCTGGACAAAGCCTGACATAACGGGGACACAAAGACCCACAAATAGGGACTGATTATAATATTGCTTTTATAAACATAGAAAGTTGCTAAAATAACAGGGTTTGTATTTACATGCATTTTCTGAAGGATTTAAAGTCTGAAATTCAAATGTATGTCACTAGTGACTTCAGTTCTTGAGTTATCCCAGTCATTTGCCAGAAAATCACAAATTTTATGAGGAAGACCAAAAATATGAGGACAAATCTGGATAGTCTGTGAAAATCTGGACAGTTGTGAGGTATGTACCTCCCTTTTAACAGATTCAGAGATCTGAGAATGGGATGCAGTTCTTTGTGCTTCTTTTGAGTTAACAGTTAAGGACTACAGTAGAAGAGAATTCATGCTCATCTGCAAGGAAAACCCAAATTACATGGGCCAACAATGACCTATCAAAATCAAGTTGGCCATGACTTGCTTTGACTCGAGAAGTTCCAGCATTAAGGGAAAAGGAAGGAAGGCAAATGTCAAAGGATGGTTCCAATGACAGCAGAAAGCATCTACCATCCAAACTATTTCATTAGGAATAAAGAAGCAGACATTTTGAGTTGAGTGTTACTGTTATTAAAAAGATCCATCTCTGGAAAACTGCATCTGTAAAATTAAATAGAAAATGGATTCAAGAAATTTCAATTCATAAATTAAAGTCATTTTTATGCTCAAGTATCTGCCAGTAGGTTTTGTAAGCCTGTAACATAACTTGCTAGAAGCTGAACTCTGTGTTGTAGGGACCATTCCCAAATTTTTAATTGTCTGTGCAAAGTTGAAAACATTTACTTCCTCAATGCTTGTTTGTATATCCTATCTTTACTTTCTGTTTTGATTTGCCGGTAGTCTTGCTGAAAACTGTCCTCAAAAGCTTATAAGAGCTTTGCAAACTGCCTTCATGTCTTTCAGTTTGACAAGAAGGAATTTCTACTCATAGATCCAGATGTCTCAGACTGATTAGTTGCTGAAGTAGGCTCTCAAACACAGCAGAGAGTCTGTAGTTAATATATGAATCTGGATGGTGGAAGCAATATCAATCCTTTGGATAGGTTTTCTATATCCTTGCACTACCGGAATTACCTCAGTAAGTTCTGTGGTATAAGAGTTTTACCATGGGGCATAACGAAATATAAGAATTATCCAGTGCATCTGTAGATGCCACATTGCCACTATCTCTTCATCATATGCAAAATTGACTGAGAGACCACCAGAATGAAATAAGACCAATGTCATATTTCTCTGACAAACTGTCTTGCAGTTATGGCCTGTTGCTGGACAAATTGTGAGAGCGCCGACAATCTCTGCTCTGTTCGCCCAAAGTTGAAAAGACACTATTGCACAGCTAAAGCTGCAGCTATGGAAGACTTTAGGGGGCACCTGCTCTGGGTTCAAGCTGTTAGAGGGCACAGTCAGCACTGTAGAAAAGCTGCTAAATGGGCCCTACATGTCAGTTGTGCAGTCGATTTTGTCTGGTGGCCAGGATTGAGTGCAGTATCAGCAGTCACTTAAACAACTACAACTGAGACTGCTGCTGCTAACAATGATTTATTTGCAATGTGTGTGTTTGTTAGAAACTGAAGCAATGAGCTAATATAGCTGCTTGATGTTTCAGACAGCAAAAGAGCTATTATGTGAAAAAAATAAATCTTGTGGAGCCTAGGGAAAACACAAATGGCAAAGTATATGCTGAATCTAGGCTATTATTTTTTTTTTTGCAGAAAGTCTCACTAGCAGTAAAGATATGCATGCCCATGTTCAATACTGCCAAGCAAAATCCTTGGTTTAAGAAAAAATTAAGCCTTCAGGGTCACCATCTTGAATGTCTACACAATTATGAACTTGGTCAGATCTGAATAAATCCTTTTTTCTTTATTTATTTTATAGGTTCGTAGGTAGGTACTAGGCTAGCTGCAATTGCAGGCCATTTTAAGCCTAACCAATTTCCCTTTTTGTGCTCGAAATAACCTATTCCCATTTGGTTAGAGACTGGCCTTACCCATTCCATGGTTGATAATTATATATCAACCCTAATGAGAATACCTGAGATCATACCATAGATAATTTGAAGGGATCCTTTCAAGGCATAAAGTATTTAGGACAGGCATGTCCAACTCGCGGCCCACAGAACTCCTCCATGCGGCCCGCGACCTCTAACTGCAACAAGGATGTACGCATACCCCAAAACACTTTTTTGTTTTGTGTTTTTCACACCTGTGACCTGTAACTCTAACGTCAGTGTGTGCATACACAAAAGCACCCTTCTAGTTTTGATTTTTTTGCGCCAAAGGAGGATCTGTGTGTTTGTGCCAAAGAAACAGTGTGTGTTCTCGCTGAAGAGGGACTCGTGTATGGATTTGCTGCCATTGCCTTTGAAAAGGACAGCACTTACCTGTGTTAATAGTTAAGTACAGAGTGAGTGAGTGCATGCATGAAAGCAGAATGTTTGTGTGCGTGAAAGTGGAAGAGTGTGTTTCTGTGTGCATGACAGACAGAGAGAGACATATGCACAAAGAGGCTAACGATGATTAATCTACCTACTGAACACAAATAAGTTAGCTCACAAATATATTGTACACTTTCATTAAATTGAGGCTTTCCTGACAGAGAGAGTGTTGTATTGAATAAGAAATCATACCTCTCAACTATATGGATTTTCAAAGAATGTTTGGATTTTTGCCTCATCTTCCAATTTATGTCTTTTGCTTAGGAAATAAAAGTAGTCATCCAAAGTAATGCAATTCTAGGGAGTAAGAATGAGATAGCAGCCTAGGGTTAATGGGTCAGTAGTGGATTGACTTTGTGGGACTGTAGCATATAAAGCTGTATTGTTTTTTCTGACAAACAAAAAAGCACCAAGTACTGTTTTGTCACTGGTGGGTTCTAAGCAGTGGCAGAATGGACAACAATAAGCATAGCTTTGGTGGATCATCAATACTAGCAAATCAAGTGGGAACAATGTCATTTTTTAAATGTTGGGGGTTTCAGTGTGTATGCGTGTGTTTATGTGTTGGGAGGGCTGCAACAGTAGATATGGACTGTGGAGAATATTGTTTGCTTCAAAACCTTATACTTGGGTACTAGGCATGCCAAAAGTAGATTTTTTTAAGACATAGCTTCTTGCCATTTGCAGTGGATGGATATTTACATTTAATGGAGAATACTAGCAGTATTAGTGTGGTCCTGCAGAGATCTGAAGGACGCCATGTCTACCACGGGTTTATATCACATAATCAAACTCCCAAAATATCTAACACCACAAGCTCGAACTTGGAATTTTGAAATGTGATATAATCGAAAGCTGAGAACAGTGAATTTTTTCCCAGGGAAAAAATTTGCTGTTACGAGAAACACACACACAACACAAGCACACCAAAAAAGTAATTCATACCTATACACTTAAAATCCTACTTCTAACCCTTCACTAAACCGTACATACACTACTATCTATCCACTTACCTTAACCCAAACCCTAAGGTCCGTAACTATCGCACACTCACCTTACCTGCTCCCTAACCCTAAGTTCCCTAACTATCTCACACTCACCTTACTCGCTCCCTAACCCTAAGGTCCCTAAAGTACAGTTTTGTACCTACCATAAATGTAGATATTCGAGAGCTAATACAGCTGCATTCATAACAGATGGGTTCTCCTGTCGTCAGGCGGGTCCTCGGTCAGCCAAATTCCAAAGTCTAGGTCCGGCGTCGGTTGTCGTCGCTTCTTCCCTGACATCAGTGCGACAGGGGTATAAAGGAACCAGCTGACGCCATTTTCTTCAGTTTTTCTTGCCCCAGATGTCAGGTGCCCCCAGAAGGAAGGCAATACATAAAATTAGGTAATAATGCAATACAATATAATCAAAAAACAGTAGTTGCAAACAAATACACCATAAAAGAATACCCCTAGAGGGGAAGGAGGGAGGGAAACCTGGATTGCAGCTGTATTAGCACTCGAACATCTACATTTATGGTAGGTACAAAACTGTACTATGTTCATCGTGCATACAGCTGCAGTCATAACAGATGGGTAGAATCCCAAAGCTAAGAAAGGGGTGGTAGGCACTAGGTGTAACTAGGAGGAGCCAAAATGCCCTGCAAGACTGCAGTGGCAAAGCCTGCTCTAGATTTGGAGTATAATGGTAAGTTGTAGTGCTTGGAGAAGGTATGCACAGAACTCCAAGTGGCTGCTTCCAAAATATCCTTGGTAGGAACTCCTCTGAGGAAGGCTGCAGAGGTGGCTGTGGCCCTGGTGGAAAGAGTTCTAATGCCTGTAGGTACAGTTTTGCCATGAAAGGAATAGCAAAAGTGTATGCAGTGGGCTATCCATTTTGAAATTGTCTGTTTGGAAATTGGCTTTCCTTGAGCTCCTACTGCATAGGCCACAAAGAGCTGTTCTGATTTTCTGAAAGGCTTTGTTCTGTCCAAATAACGCAGTTGTCTGTGGACGTCCAAGGAATGTAGTAATCTCTCCCCTTTGTTTTGAGGATTAGGATAAAAAGTAGGTAAGTGTATGGCCTGATTTAAAGCTACCATGGATACCACTTTAGGCATAAAGGACGGGTTGGTTCATAAGGAAACTCTGTCCGGATGGAAGATGATAAAAGGCTGGACAGCCCTGAGAGCCTGTAATTCTGAAACTCTATGATCTGAGGTGATAGCCAGAAGGAAAGCTGTTTTCCAAGACAAATATTGCAAATCTGATGAAGCAGCTGGCTCTAAAGGAGGCAGGGTCAGTTTTTCCAGAATGAAATTAAGATCCCAAGCAGGTATTGGTTGTTTCCTTGGTGGTCTTAAATTCTTAGCCCCTCTGAGGAACTGTCTTAAGAGAGGGTGAGAGAATAAAGGTGGATCAGTGTTGTATTCTGCAGAAATGGCTGAGGCATGGATTTTGATGGAGGAGAAAGAAAGTCCACTGCTTAGCAGTTCAGTCAAACATTGTAGTATTTGAGGTAAATTCAGTTTTCCAGGGTCCTGGCCCTTTTTCTCATTCCAGGTACAAAAACGTTTCCATTTTGCGGAGTAAGCTTTTCTAGTTGATGGCCTTCTGGCCTCCAAAATGACATCCTGCACCTTCTTGGAGACTAGGGCCTGCTGTGATGCTAAGGAATTTTCCATGCGGCTAGATTGAGTGTTTTTAGCTGACTGTGAAGAGTTTTGAAGCTGTGTTGAGTCAGAAGAAGAGGCATTAGAGGCAGGGTCTTGGCCAGTCCGGGGCAATGAGGATCATCTTTGGTCTGTCTGCTCTGGTCTTCAATAGCACTTTGGGCAGCAGAGGAAGAGGTGGGAAGGCATAAACTGTCATTGATGCACAGCTGAAAGAGAGAGCGTCCACTCTCCAGGCCTTTGGATGGAAGATCCTTGAGCAGAATTTTGTCAATTGATGATTTTTGTGGGAGGCAAATAGATCTATGTCTGGCCTTCCCCATTCTTGGATTATTTCTGTAAAAACTTTTGGATGCAACTTCCATTCGTGTGGATCTGTCATATTCCTGCTTAGGTTGTCTGCCAGCATGTTTTCCTTGCCTGGCAAGTACTGTGCTTGTAGTTCCATTTGTAAGTCCATGGCCATGTTCCAAAGTGACATGGCCAGTCTGCATAGGGGGTAAGAATGTGTTCCTCCCTGCTTGTTTATGTACCACATAACTGTGGTGTTGTCCGTTCTTATCAAAAGTTGACCTGGTTGTAGAAAGTTCTTGAAAGCTATAATAGCATTTATTACTGCTAGCATTTCTTTTTGATTGATGTGAAGGTGCTTTTCTTTTTGGGACCATTTGCCCTGAATGCACCGATCTGTCATGTGCGCCCCCCAGGTGTAGTCCGAGGCATCTGTTGTGATGACTTGATTTGCTTGAGGCTTGCTGAAAGGAAGGCCTGTGTTTGTTTGACATGCTTGAGCCCACCAGAGAAATTCCTTTTGCAGACATGGAATTAGTGGTATTATTGTTTCCAAACTGTGGCTGTGATGTGACCATATGTTTTTCAGGTACCATTGTAGTTTCCTCATATGCAGCTTTGCACATGGGATTAGTAAGATGCAAGATGCCATGAATCCCAGAGCCTGCAGGATTTTCCTTGCAGTAAGCCTGGTGCAATTTGCTAGTGTTCTGAAGTATTGAATTAGTTGCCCCTGCTTCTCTTGCGTGAGGTAGGCCATCTGGGTGTTTGTGTCCAAGTTGGCACCCAGGAAAATTATCTTCTGAGGGGGTATTAGTCTTGATTTCTTTTTGATCACTGTGTATCCCAGAGAGTTCAATAACATTATTACATAAGCCAGATGTTTCAGAAGAATGTGTTTGCTGTCCGCTTGGATCAGGCAGTCGTCCAAATAGGGATATATTTGTATCCCTTGAAGTCTGCGTAGGCAATTACTGATGCCAGGCATTTCGTGAATACTCTGGGCGCAGTAGATAAGCCAAAGGGCAATGCAGAGAATTGATAATGAGTTGAATCTGCAAGAAATCTGAGGTATCTTCTGCAATTTTGTCTGATTGGGGCATGCAGGTATGCCTCCTTGAGGTCCAATGTTACCAGCCAAGACTCCTTGCCCAGCATGGGAAGAAGCTGCTGTACAGTGAGCATCTTGAATTTTGGTACGAGTAGAAATGTGTTTAGGATGGATAGATCCAGAATAGGTCTCCAATCTTTTCCCTTCCTTGGCATCAGAAATAGCCTGGAATAAAACCCTTGACCTTGTTCGTGTGTAGGTACCTCTTGAATAGCTTTCATGTTTATGAGATCTGTAATTTGCCTTTGTGCCTCTGCCCTTTGATTGTGTGGCAGGTTTGGCATGCCTCTCATTTTTGGAGGGGTGTGAAAATGGAATTTGTAGCCTCTGTTTATAATGTCCAGGATCCATTTGTCCTTTGTGACAATATGCCAATTTTTTGAAAATAATGCCAGCTTTCCTCCCAAGGGGGCTGCCATTTGAGACCTGGTTGACATGCAAAGGGGAAAGTCATTGGGTTTGCTTTCTGATAGATTGCGAGTTGTCCTCACCACCTCTTTGTGTAGGAGCTTGCCATTGTCTGCCTCTGTACGATTCTTGGGATTGTCCTCTGCCCCTCGGGTGCCTGTATCTGCCTCTTTGGGGTCTGTCTGTGGCAGGAAAGGACCAGTTTTTGGAAGGCCAATTTCTACTAAAACGTGGGGGTTGAACCTGTAGAAATTCTTTCACAGTTTGCATTGATTTAGCCTTTTCCTCCATTTTCCTTAATACCTCCTCAGCATTAGCACCAAATAGTACATCCTTTTGAAGAGGAGCGTCTAGTAATTTAGCTTTGACATAATCAGGCAAGGCTTGTTCCTTGAGCCAGGCATGCCTACGTATGACTGATCCTGTAACAGCAGCTCTGCATGAGGCCTCTAGAGCATCAAAACCACATTGTAAGGTATGCTTACCCACTTGTTCTGCACTATGCATCAAGTCCTGCAACTCCTTCAAGTCTGGTTGTTCAGGTTGTGACATTTTATTTTTCAATTGTGATAACAAAAACTGTTGGTATTTTAGCATATGAAACTGACAGTTTAAGGCCCTCATGGATAAGGTAGCCGAGGTATATACCTTTTTTTCCCACCTTTCTAAGGATCTGGAATCTCTCTCGGAAGGCAATGGATTTTTAGCAATGGAGGCCTTAACTCCCTTGGGGCCCTGTGAGATGGTTTCTGGGTCAGCAGCATGGCTCTTGTATAGGAATTAGTGTGAGTCAGGGACCCTGTTAGTACCCGTCAGGCTTAACTGGAGCTGGAGGTACAGAGTCCGGGTTAAGGTAGGCCTCCGAGTAAACATCATCTAGGATGTCCAAGACAGGAGGTATAGCCAAAGGCCTGTGCTGAGGAAGCAAGAGAAATTCCCTGAGCCTTTTCTTGGAATCAGAATAATCCTGGCCTTCCCAATGGAAGTGTTCCCTTAAGGTATGCAAAGTTTCCCCAAATGAGTAATCCTCAGGGGGGGCTACAGAAGGGATGGACTCCTCTGCATCAGAGTCTTCAAAAGGGGAGTAAGAATGTTCCTGATCATCAGAGTGCTCTGAAATAATGGAGCCCTGATCAGAGGAGGGGGAATCTTCCTCCACTCTAGGCCTTTTGTCCGGAGGGGGCTGAGAACCTCTGATAAGAGTAATTAAATCCTCAGCCATTTTAAGCATCTGTTTCTCAGGCATGGGGCCTGGAGATTGCCCCTGTGCAGCCGGTCTCTTAGAGTGCATGGTTGCTTTAGACTTAGTGAAAGCCTTGATAGAGAAGGAAGAGGAAGGTCTGAAGACACCTTGAGTGGAGGTGGACCTGTCCACATTCTGAGTTTCAACGCTAACAGTGGCTTTGGTATCTGTAGTCGGGGTGTGGGCCGAGGAGCCTGCGACCTCGGGTACAGGAGACACCGTCAAAGACAGGTCGTCGGTAGGCAGGGGCTGCGTAGGTGCCTCACTGAGAACCGGACCACGTGTAGCCGGCTTTGGCGTGGTGTCGGTAGAGGCCGCGGACCTCGCGTGTCGGTCCTTGTCTTTTCGTTTTTTAGACAAAACCGGAGTCGGAGTATCCAACGACATAGTATAGTTAAATGCTTTTCCAAAATAATGCTGGGCGAACTCCGCCTGACCCTTAATAGTGCGTTTGTTGAATGTAGCACAAAAGCGGCAGGCCGAGACCTCATGGTCTGGGCCTAAACAAGGTATACAGAGGGAATGGAAATCCTTATGCGGTATTTGCTTCCCACAAGAAATACAATTATTAACTTTGTCTGACATTGATCTGAGGCAAGAAAGGGTTCCCCAACGGGGTACTTAGCTTTTAAGAAGACTTTGGTTTCCAAATTTTCGTAATCTCAGGAGCTGGCCGACCGGCACTTGTGAACTGCTTCTGCTTCGGGCACCGCGCGGCAAGAAAGACTGAAGAAAATGGCTTTGGCTGGTTCCTTTATACCCCTGTCGCACTGACGTCAGGGAAGAAGCGACGACAACCGACACCGGACCTAGACTTTGGAATTCGGCCGACCGAGGACCCACCTGATGGCAGGACAACCCATCTGTTATGACTGCAGCTGTATGCACGATGAACATCTATCGCACACTCACATTACTCGCTCCCTAACACTAAGGCCCCTAACTATCACACACTCACCTTACCCGCTCCCTAACCCTAAGGTCCCTAACTATCCCATTCCCACACTCACCATGACCCGGTCCGTTCACACACTTACCTTAACCCGGTCTGTAACCTTCGCACCACAGTGGAGAAAACAGCGAAGCGGCAGAAACAGCCCCCCGAATTCGTTCCCTAGGAAAGAAGAGTCGATGTTCTGCAGCTTCGCTATTTTCAGCGTTCGTTGTTTTGGGTTCGATATTATAACATTTGATGTTTTACTACGATGTTATGATATAAACCCATCTACCACTGCCAATGTCTTGTGAAGTGACCTGGAAATGGATATTGGGATGTTACTAAAAAAAATACAGTAAGTGGCCTTAGAAATATAGTTTAATTAAACAAAGTGCACTTGCAATTTGCAGGCCATAATTTAATTTATTTCAGGTAGTCCAGATCCTGGTAGAGTGCACACCATTAGACTTAATTAAGGAGAGCTGTCATTCTGGGGAAATAAGGAGCCCAATTTTCAGTGAAAGCTCTGTGGTTGTTTGCAGGTAGGAAGTTGCAGGAAGTGGATGTAATGAGTTTTATTTATTATTTTTAATGCATTTGCATTTCAAAGCATGGATTTCTTTGTTGCAAAAGAAGGCAGGACTGAATGAGCCAAATAATGCTTAACTGACAATGATGGATAGAAAGATTATAAGTGATGTATAATGTTTGTAGCTACAGCTGTTTCAATGGTGTCTGTGATGCATAACTATTTTTGGCCCTGTGTCCCACTTTTATTTTTCGCTTTGTCCAGATTTTTTGCTCTACGGTTGAGATGTATGATTCCATACTAAATAAGAAGGTTGTTTTTACCTTGGATGACTTTTCAGCATAATAATGAGAAACAGAGCCTTTTTAATATCTTTGCTTATTTCCAATATAAACTGACACATAACCTTGCAAATAACCTTCTTATTAAGCTACTTTAAATCTTTTGGAATTGACAGGTATGCTTCATTGGTTCGGACATAAGCATAGAGTGATAATGTGACTTTGATTTCTTGCAGCAGTCTGTGGTTTACTTATCACAATAACTTTTCTGTGTTTCTGGGTGTGTAATCAATTTTAACAGTTTTAAAGATGTTTTACAAAAATAAATAAATACATAATAAATAAAAAAATAATCCTCCCTGCACTTTGAGCAACTGACAAAGTCTGGGAATTTGTTTTTTCAAAAGTGAAGGTCAGCATTACAGCTCAGTAAACTATCAGTCTGTGAATAACTTCTGCACAAATTAAAATGTCTGAATGTCAAATGGTTTTAGATTGGAGGGAAGTTATATGTTTACTCCAGTATGTAGTATAATCTTAGAGAGAGTTTATGGATTTCTTATTAATTTATGTTTTTCTGAGCAGTTGTTTGTTGATTTATTGATGGTCCTGGTCCTTTTGGTGGTGGGAAATTGCATGGACGAATCCATCGCTATTATGACTTTTTTCAGATATTTTGACTTCCAGACAATTTCATTCAGTGAGTGTGTCATGTGATTACTGAGGCTGACTATTTTACAAGTAGGAGCTCCTTTGTGTGTGTGTGTATGTGTAAGAGAGAGACATTCAATATGTATACTGAACATATTTTTGCAAATGGAATTCTTAGTTAAATAGGCCTCTCTTCTTGGGCAAGTAGACTTGAGTAACCAATATTAGATCTTAGCCATCCAGCTAGGAAAGTTTAGTATGTGGATTTTCCATCTAGTTTGATGAAGGCTATGCTACTTACTCAAGGAGTACATTTATGGCTATCCATCCAGTTGTCGTGTTGCTGAACTACATTGTTTAATAGCAAGTAGTTAATAATAACTTTATTAACTACTTGCTTTATTCACTGCCTAGCTGAAATGAAACTTACATGTCTGCCATCACTGTTATAATTACTACTATTATATAGCATTAGGTCTACTCAAACAGTATTTGTATCCATTTTTGTTTTTTGTCTTAGCTAACATTGCTGTAAGTACTACTATTCTACCCACTGATCTCCACACCTATTCCTATGTCTCTCTTACCTTTCTTCTTTTATATCACTTTCCTTCAAATGTTATATACTTACTATTTTGACTACTCTCCTACTTACCCCTCTTCTGACCTTTTCCACTCAGGAACCCACTAACTGTCCTTACTACTGCTTTCCTGCATGTAAATATCTTCCTTACTTATTACCCCTATTCTTCACCCCCTATCACTACTGTCTGTTTCCGATTACACAGCTTACACCAGCTCACCATCTTACTCTTTTACATATTTATTTTACAGGTCCCTGGTACCATAATTAAGGTTTTAAATAACCTACACCACATAAAAGAGGAATACCTACTCCCCTTGACTACTGACGTCCCCAGAATCCTCTCCAGCAACTGTGCTATTAAAACAGAAGCAAAGTATGTGTTAAGTATATAAACTTTAACCAGTCCTCCTAGCCTATTAGTGTGAATTAATATTGTAAGGTACCTGGTCAGCTACAACACATCACTGCACACCCCACCTCTCATCCCCCCTCCCTCACTACCTGCCCAGCCTCGTTCTTCGTTACCTCATAATCTACCCACTCAGCTATGACTTGCTTAGCCCTGACCACTGTCAGCTCCTTAGCTCCCCTCTAAAGCTACTACAAGTTTAACCCTTACTTCTTACCACTTTCTGTTCTCTCTCCTTACTCTGTCTTCTTCTGCCACATAGCCTCTCTCTACCTTATACCTCTATCTGTTCACTCCCTCATTCTGTGTTTTCTAGCCACACAGACTCTCACCTACCTAACCCTAACCCTGTAAACCCCTTCTCCACTCTAAATCCCCCACTCAGCTCCCCACCCTAACTCATAGCTCCGTAACCATATCCCCGTCCTCCCTAGTCTTGTGTTTAGCTTTGTTCTTGCTAAAGTTTCCTTCAGAGTTTTGTGCATAAAATGACAAATCAAAACAACTATTCCTAGACACTAAATAGCTCTGCCCTGCTGAAAAGCCTTTCTCTGATTGTTTTATTCGCTCACCGTGCCTCTTCCATGGTGGTGCAAGCCTGCTCCATTTGCCCTCGCTAACGCTCGGGCTCACTTCGCTCCCCTACCCTACCCCCTTTCCCACACACCCTCCCTTAGGGCACTCAAACTTATAATTCTACAACACACCCATCATCAATTCTCAACTCCCCAATTATCTTATTAAATATCCCTTCAATCAACTACAACATAAATTACAACCACCATTCCAATTATCAACCAAACACAACATTAATTACAACCACCACTCCCACAATATCCACACCCTAACATATTCACCTAGTTTACTTTCCAAATTAACTTTATCCTCACCATAACTAAAAACATGCAGCTTGCAAAACCCCTTCTCCAAAAGCATTATTTTATCAAGCAACTATCTCCAGTGTACTTCTACTCTCAATACTCTCTTCCTACCACACCCATCTAAATATCACTTTTCCACCCCCATGGCAAACCAAACCCATAATTAACCACACACTACTTCAAAACTTTCCTATTACAACCCCCAACACTACCTCTTTTCTAAACCCATCACTCTATTATAACAAATTAGCAGTAAAAACTAACCCCCACACCTCAAACAAGCTATCTAAAATTCTTAATAAACTCACCAAACTACACTTAAACCTACTGCAAAAACTCTCCTGCAGTGGAGACATACACCCAAATCTGGGCCCTACCCCAATAGAAAAAGCTGAAATAAAGGTACCAAATCCCCACTTCTACAAACCCAAATAATCTCTCCTCCTTTTAAATATAAATGTAAGAAGCATACTAAACAAAATACATGACCTGCATGCCTTATTAGCCATGTACAAACCTGACATAGTGGTACTAACAGAAACATGGCTTAAACCTGATCACCACAATAATGAGATCATAGTCCCAGGTTATGATATCCTGCATAAAGACAGAACAGGGAAAAAGGGTGGGGTGTAGCAATTCTATTTCAAAGTCACCACACACTAGAACTAGCTGACTATAATAATGAAGAAATTAACAAGGTAGAACTTATCATTGCCAAATTTCAATTAAACACAAACAAACAAATAATCATCGCAGGTGCCTATCTACCCCCAGGTAACAACATTCCCATTATGGAAAACATGTTAAATTGGTTCTCACTCTCCCTCCCTTACTAAACCATACTACTAGGTGACTTTAACCTAGACTGGGGCAACTGCTCCAATGACTATCCCTCAGATCATATCAACCTTTATAGATTCTCACAAATAATCACTACGCCCACTAGGACTGACAAAACAACCAAACGTCAATCCATTTTGGATTGGATTCTGGTATCCCACCCCACTTTTGTACATCAATCTGGCTGTTTTCCTGACAGTCTAAGCGACCATCAACCCACCTACCTAATTAGGAGCAAGACCCACCACCTACCCAACCTACCTTTACTCATAATAATACGTAATAAAAGACACTTCAGAGCCAATGACTTTAACAAAGCACTAAGTTGTTGTAACTGGCTCCCTCTTAAACAACTACCTCTCAGTGAAGCTGTACAGTACTTTAACTCAACCTTCCTACATATCCTAGACCATCATGCCCCCTCTAGATCCATTAGAACAAAAACCCACCATGCCCCATGGCTTACCAAAGAGACAAAAAGACAATGAAAGAAAGGGACAAATTCTGGACAGTATCCCACAAAGATAAAAGTACTACTCTAAGGTTAAAGTACATTGAACTACATAATAAAGCCAAGAGGTTAACTAAACTAGACAAGTCCAACTACTATAAAAATCTACAGGATAAATATAGCCACAACCCCCAAACATTCTGGACTTCCATTAACAGACTACTTCACCCTGGGAAAGCATCCACTCCCACCCCTGTACTGCCAAACAACCAGGATGATATTCCTACACAATTTAATAAATTCTTTACAGAAATAGTTCAAAATCTAGCCAATACCCAGAAAGATAATGGCACTACTATACAATCATCCACTACAACCAACAGTAATACAAAAAATAACATCTCTAGCTTTTCCCTACAGCCAGTGTCCACTAAAATGATTGCAAACCTCCTTAGGAAGCTAAAACCAACCACACTAGCTGCCGATAAACTTCTTGCAGATTTCCTTCAGATAGCAGCAGAAGCCATATCATACCCAGTGTCTATTCATATAAATAGATCAATTTCAGAACACATAGTTCCTACCCTCTGGAAAACTTCCCACATTGTCCCTCTGCACAAAGGAGGCAACTCCTTAGAGCTGACCAACTATCGTCCTATAGCCATACTATCACCCTTATCAAAAATTCTTGAAACAGTTGTCCACTTGCAACTAATGCAATATCTCCAACAAAACAAACTACTATCCAACTCCCAACACGGCTTCAGACCCTCCCACAGCACAACCACTGCCCCTCTATCCTATACCAATACAGTCAACCACTATAGAAACCAAGGTCTTTTAGTATCTTCCATCTTCCTCGACTTATCAAAAGCCTTTGATATGGTTAATCACAACATGCTCCTCAATACTCTATCTAGTCTCAATATATGCTCCTCCACTATACTGTGGTTCAATAGCTATCTATCAGAATGCCAACAAGAAGTTCTCTGGCAAGAAAAGCTGTCCTCCCTCTTACCAGATTCCATAGGAGTCCCTCAGGGATCAAGCCTTGGCCCACTGCTGTTCTCCCTCTTCACTAACAACATCTCCTCTTCACTGCCCACTGCCACAGTAGTTCAAAATGCTGATGACACCACCATAATATGTGCTGCCCCAGCATAAAGGAACTACACACCCTTACCCAACTCAACTTTACTCTAGCAGAAACCTGGTTTACTAAAATACAACTTCTTCTCAATCCAAAGAAAACTAAACTAATCCTATTCACCCCTGGCAGATCATCCAATTCAAACTATAGCCTCATCATAAACTCCAAAAACAATATTCAAATCACACCCACCAACCGCACAAAACTACTAGGAGTACAGATTGATAATCACCTAAAATTTGATATCCATATAGTACAAACCATCAAAAACTAGGTCTCCTCTATAGAAACAAAATGTTCATGACTAAACAGACCAAAGCCACTACTGCAAGAGGCCACCTACTCTCCATCCTTCTTTATGCTTCCCCTATCTTAACTAACCTTCACCAGACTGAACTTCACAAAATAAAATCCTGCTACAACAAAATTGCCAAATTCGCAACAAACAGGTCCCATCACTGTCTTTCCCTAATGCAACTCAAGTGGCTGGAACTTCCTCAGCTGCTAAGACTTAATCAAGCCACAGTTGCACATAAACTCTACTACTACCCTGAGAAAACACCTGCTCTCCAACAGCTAATTCAGCCCTACACCACCACTACAGCCCTAAGATCTAGTAACCAAAATCTCATTCAAGTAATAAGACATAAAAATGAAGCAGGTAAATCTCTCTTTCTCTGCATAACAGCCCAAACCTGGAACTCACTCCCAAACATTATAACTAGCACTACTTCTAGTACCAAACACCTCCTGAAATCCCATTATTCTAATAATTGGCTCTGCTCTTGCTACACCCCAGGGTAACAATAACTATGCTCAGTTGCAAGGATTCTGCTACACTATAACATTTCCCTTACTTAGCCGTGTTGATATCCTGCATATTCATTCAAACATATCATCAGTCCATTAGCAGAAAACATACTAACACTTGTATTGTTCTTTACTACAACCCATACCTGATAATGGCTATAATCTGTATCTGAAAATAGTATAAAACCTAACATAACTCCTCTTACTCTGATCTTACCTATACCTATACTTTAATTTTGCCAGTATGGGCATTTATTTACTTCTCAGTTATACAAATGCATAAATGTATTGTGAATGTAAAATTATTAATGTTTTTGTGAATGTGAAGGGGAAAAAAAAAAAAAAAAACAATCTATTTTTCCTTTAAGGGTTAATTGGTTAGTTTGAAATTTTTAAATTTCAACTTTGTTTGATTTGCTGCTGGGGTTTGCTTAGTTTATAATGAGGTGGGCCATGTAAAAAGCTTTTCGTACAATGGAGACAATATGGTGGTCAAAACTCAGGTTTCAATCAACCTGGGTGCCCAAGCACCTCACGACTGATTGAGTGCTTACAACACTGTTATTAATGTGATAATTTGTGGGGACATCACACTCCTCAAAGGGGATGATGATGCATTTTTTTGGCATTTAGCTTGAGGCCATGTTTCTGGCACCAGTCATTTGTTTGGGTGAGACCCTCTTGTAGCTTATACAGAATTGTTTTATTAAGTCAGTAATGTGAACTCTACTTTTATTGCAAATTTGTTGGCTTATTTTTGTGGATTATAGTATTGTAGGACTGCCAATGTTGACATTTTATGTAGTTGGACTGCTGGAGTGGTTTTCCCAGTGAGAAATTCTAGTGCTGTAGTGAATATCTGTTTATCTGTAAAAAAAAAAAAAAAAAAAAAAAAAAAAAAAAAAATCTATTAACTAAGGTGTTAAGAGTTAACTGTTAGATTAGCAAATTAGAATTTTAAGGCAAATATTAGACATTTATTACAGTTATTCATTGTCTGAATGCACCTACAGTACAGCCAGGAGGTCGACTTTGGTCGCTCATGGCAGCAAAAGAGTTAACTTTATGATATATTTTATATGCGGCCTCAAGAAAAATTCTGCTCACTCAATATGGCCCCGGCAAGCCAAAAGGTTGGACACCCCTGATTTAGGAGCTGCCTCTGGTCTATTAGTAGTACAGGGGGGCAGTTCCCGAAGTACATTTTCCGTTTCCCATCCACTGATCTAAGCTGTGCTTGAATATGGACATAGATAAAGTTTATTTTATGTTGACAGGGAGTCTGTTCCACAGCAGTGGTATCCTCTATGAGTTATACCTGTCCCTCCAAATCATTTTACTGATTTTTGCAGAAGACTTCAAAGACTTCCCTCTGCTGGTTCCCAAGCTATCTTTCTGACAGACAGCAAGCAGGACAATGGAACTCCGAACTGTCACCGCTTCTGCCTGACTCAGTCGGAGTCCCCCAATGATCCATATTAGGGCCCCTTCTATTCGCCATCTTCTCTAATGATCTAGCCTCATCCACAACACACACTTACGTAGTTCAGTATGCGGCTGATTAAACTTTAATCTGCTCAGCAGATACCTTACCAGACCTCCAAATAGTAGCCCAACAAGCTTTTAATGATGTCGAAGCATATCTAAGTAAATCATGACTAATCCTCAACCCCAAAAAGACACAGTTAATACTATTTACCAGTTGCAAACAATCACCTACCACCCCTCCTTTCACCATTCTCTCAGCAAACAACACAGTCATCCAACCAGTTGAGCATGCAAAACTCCTCGGTGTGACTATTTTATTTATTTATTTTATTTTATTTTACATTTGTTGACTGGGCTGGTCTAACTGGAATACAAATCCATTTTCAGTAGAGGCCCAGGGAGAAAAGCTCCAACACAAACACAATATATACAGTAAAAGTTGTCACAATTCAGAGAAGTCTAACAGTAGTTAAAAAGTTCTAAACAGTTTCAGCCATACAGACTTGATGCAGTTGCCATTACAAGAATACATAGCTCATGATGAGAAGATATGAAAAACAAAAATATAAAACAAAATAGTTGTGTACTTATGCAAGCAGAATAAAATAGCATAATAAAGTTGTTTACTTATACAATTGTACCAAGTGATGCAGTGAAATACAAGATTTATAGGAAACAGCAAGAGGATGTCAGTAGATAGAACATACTCGTATTAGAAGCAGAGAACACATAGGAAATAGAAAAAAAAAGTTAGTCAGGGTTAGTACAAGGGCATAGCCAATGAGTACTGAGAAATTGTTTTAGTTTCTGTTTAAAAAGTGTTATAGAGGACAGAGATAGGAGTTCAGAGGGAAGTATGTTCCAATGTTTGCCTACAGAGTTAGAGAACAACGAATCTCCAGCTGAGTTGTTGGATTTGCTGGTAGTAATAAGTAGCTTATTAGAAGAGAGTAAATTCTTAAGATTGTTGTATGGGGTCATGAGAGTAGTCAGTATAGGTGTACAGGTGGGGTAATACAGGATCTTATGGATAATAGCAAGTTGGTGAAATAGTATCTGGTTTTGGAACTCTAGCCATCCTAATTGTTTTAGGTTGTTACAATGATGTGTTCTAAAAGGAGAACCTGTGGCAAATCTAGCAATACTATGATAGGAGGTAGCAAGTCTGTTGAGGTTGTTTTTTGAGAGATTGGTAAATATGGGTGAAGCATAGAGTAGGGTAGAGATTAAATGAGTTCTAGCTACAGCGGTTTTGGCTGAAGGAGTAAGAAAGGGTTTGATTCTGTAAAGGGATCCCAGTTTCTTATTTACTGTTTTTATAGTGATGTTAATATGAGTATCAAAGTTTAGGTTATTATCTATGGTTATTCCAAGAAGTTTAGTGGTTAGGTCAGGAGATATAAGAGTCCCGTTCTTGGATATAAGAGTGAAGTGAAGAGGGGTTGACCTGCGAGTAGGAGCAAAGAGTAGAAGTTTATTTTTTTTTTAGGGTTAAGTAGGAGGCAATGGTTTAAAAACCATTGCTCAACTGTATTAAATGCTTTTTGTGTCAGGGACTGTAGCTCGGTAGGAGTTTTAGCTGAGCAAATAATGGTGGAGTCGTCTGCATATTGAATGCAGGTTGCATGTGGAATTGCTTGGTGGAGGTCGTTAATGAAAATGGAAAATAACAGTGGGCCTAATATGGAGCCCTGGGGAACACCAAGGGAAATGGGGAGGTGAGAAGATAGATTGTTTTCCCATAATACTGCCTGTTGTCTATTATCTAAGTAGGATTTGAACCATTTTAAGGCTAGTGTATCAAGAGAAAGAGATTTAAGTATTTCTATAAGGAGCTGGTGGTTAACCATGTCAAAAGCCTTAGATAAATCAATAAAGACAGATGAGGAAAGAGTATTATTATTACGGTTTGAATTTATACAGTCTGTGAAGGAGAGTAGAGCTGTGGTGGTACTGTGGTTAGGTCTAAACCCATGTTGACAGTTGGCAAGTAGGTTATTTTCGATAAGATGGGTGAGTAGTTGCTTATGGACACATTTTTCCATAATTTTTGCTAGTGGAGAGAGTAGAGCTATTGGTCTATAGTTTGAAATGTCAATGGAGTTTCCGCCTTTATGAAGGGGGATGATGTGTGAGATTTTCCAGATAGATGGGATATATCCTTCGGTTATAGTTCTGTTTATTAGTATGGAAATGGGGAAGGCTATGGCTTTGGCTCCTTTTTGCAGGTATTCTGCAGGTAGATGGTCAGCAGAGGGGGTAGTAGGTTTTAGTTTTTCTAGAAGAGAGCAAATGAAGGAAGTAGGAACAGGTTTTAGCTGAAATGATGGAATCGGGTAAGTTGGTGAGGTGTTTGGATTAGGGGAACTTGGAGATAATTGCTTAGCTAGTGTTTGAATGGCATCTGTAAAGAAAGAATTAAAGGCATTGGCAGTTTGTTTTGGATTCTCATGGCTAGAGTCTTGTGGGCTAGGTGTAGTAGATTGGCCTGGGTGTAGGAGTTTGTTGATGCTGGACCAGAATTTTTGTGGGTTCCTTTGGTTAGTTTGTTGTAGTTGGATGTAAACGTTTTGTTTATCTAATAGTATAGCTTTTTAGTAGTATTTCTAAGTTGTCTAAAGGTTTGGTGGTCTGCAAAATTCCTGGTAGTGTGCCATTTTGCCCAAGATTTGTTTCTAAGGAGAATTTTCTGTTTAGTAGCTATGGTGAGCCAAGGGGCAGTTTTAGCTTTATTTCTAATAGAGCGTCCTGGGGCATGTTGGTCAAGGGTGGCTAAGAATTTGGAATTAAAGTAGTCAACTGCTTTATCTAGAGGGAGTATTTTTAGTGGTGACCAATTGCAGTGTTTGAGTTCTAGTTGGAAAAGTTCAGGGTTGAAGAATTTTTTAGTCCGAACTGTCCGATAGGTATTTGGGTTAGGTATGCTAGTTTTGTGTCTGATGATATATGTAAATGAGTGGTCGCTCAGATCATCAGGGAGGGTTCCTGCTTTGTATGTAATAACAGCAGAGGTAAAAAATGGGGAAGGCTAGACTAGGGCTAGAAAGACAATATATTTGAATAGGATAAGAAAGCTAAAAATATAAGAAGGACTATCCTTAGACTACAGGATATAGGGGGGTGGTATGGTTACTGGGTGATCAGGCTGAGAGGCTTACAATTAACAACAACAAGGATTAAGCAGTTTAATGATTTAGCTATAAAGCCAGTATTAAGAATAACACATACTCTCTTATTCCTTTTCTTGGGAGAGCACAGGGTTACTATTATGAGGTGTTGTTACAGCTGGATGATTGGGATGGGTCCTTAGTTCCCTGGTGGTTAATAGTCACCTAGTGGAGGGTAGGCAAGCTGGAGAGGTGAAAGCAGATATGTAACAAAACAGGAGCAGGAGAGAAAGGAAGAGTAGAAAAAGAGAGACAACAAAAATGTATTAGTTGGCACAAGGCAAAATTGTTAGGTAAAATACTTAATAAATCACTTAGAAGCAATCAATTCATTTCACTGGATTTAGAAAAGATAAGATAGCATCTTGCTACAATCAATTATCATCCAACATTTCATAACTGCCATGGAAAAAATGAAGCACTGGTACAGGCAATAACATTTTGGTACCACTCTGTGTGAAGAGCACAGTTAGAAGCAGACCATTAAATACGACAGACCAAAAACAAACAGCTGCAATGTAGAATATAAAGTGCACACTTTGTTGCTAATACAAGTAAAATGATTTTGAACAAAATCATTGACAGCAAACTCAGATTTAGTTCACATTAAACATGGCTCACTGTACATTCCTCACTGACAATACCAGACTAGCCATATCCATAGCATTCCTCTTCTCTACGCTCTTTTATGTTTCCCGCTGTTTACCAACTTAAAAAAAATCAGACTTAACCAAATTGGAAACTTGCTACAACAAAACAGCCCGCTTCACAGCCAACCGTCCCCACCAAACTCACCAGTGTATTACTCTACATAAATTAAATTGGCTCGAGCTAACTAACCTTCTCTATCTCTACCAACTTAAATTCACACACAATATTATCTTCCATCCTGACAATTGCCCATCCCTCAAGGAACATGTTGTTCCCTACTCATGCCCACCAAGTCTAAGATCTGCAGACAGAAACTGGCTCACAGTAAACAAAGCTAACAACACTCATGGTAAAGCCCTCTTCTCAAATCAAATAGCCAAATTCTGGAACTCTGTACCCCACACCCTACAAAACACACCTGACTCTACCAATTTTAAACTACTACTATTTGAACATCTATCCAAAAACTGGCACTGCTGCTGCACCATACCTGACTGACACTATATCTATAATTCTCTCACTATACTGTCCACTCCTTTCCTCACTTTCTCCTCTCCTCAGTGCTAAGGAAATCTCATTTGTTCATAACTACTATTTAATATGTACACAGTACTACTTTTATTATTCTCAAAGTGATCTTTACTGAAATGCTTCTGCAATTTTCTTTTTTGAACTTGTATGTACTAGAAAACAGCACCGAATACTTCTTTGTATAGACTAACTGGATGATGTGTACTCTGCATCTTACTATGTGTATACTATTGTAATATCTATTTATTGTTTTTTGCTTATTTCTGTGGAGTTTTTCTCCCCGGGCCTCCTCTGAAAATAGGCTTCTGGCCAAGTCGGACTTTTCTGGTAAACAAATGTAATTAAATAAATAAGAGATTTAGATTCCTAGACAGTATTTCTGATGCCAAAAGACTTGCTAAGTGCAGTAAATCCATAAATAATGGGTTGGAGGATGCTTTGTATGCCAGACACAGGTTATCTCTTAGGAGTATATAGTATACAGAGTACTGTCTGTGACAAGACTTTGAGTCGGTCCAAATAGGGCATGCTGTTTAGGCCTTCTATTCTTTTAGGGAAGATTTTCTGTGAGTGTTCCAGTTGTTTCCATTTATCTGGACAAATACATGCCAAGTGGACATTATATTCAATGACTGGCCTAATGAGGACTGAGTAAAGGGGAACAATGACATCCCTAGAATTAGACATAATATAGAAAATATGTAATATTTTTATTGACTACATTAATCCTGCTGGGCATATTTACATTATATATAATAATGGGCAGACTACATATGTCTAGCTTGTAGGTTTGTCAAGACCTAAATTTCTCTCTCTCTCCCTTTCTCCTTCAGTTACATAGCAGCTAGAACACTAGGCAAGCTAAAAGGAGCAGTGAGCTGGGCTGCCTTGTAATATCTTGTTTTAGGGAAGTATACTTAATTCGTACTGTCTGTTAGGTAACCTTTTAACACAAAACTCGAAGTCCTAGCCTCTCAAACTGCTAGTTAGAGGGAACAAAAAAGAAATGCACTTTACAGGACTGAAGACAGCACCTGGCAAAAGCTGGTCAGTTAACAAATGGCTAGTAACTGAGCTAAGGTTTGGGACAGCCACTGTTTTGTGTACAATGCTGCTGCTGCTGCTGCTTTCAGCATTCATAGTGAACTGCATTAGAGAGGGGAAAATTCTTTTAGGTTCAACACTGCCCGACAAGGAGCTGTTAGAGGCTGGATGGGAAAGGTTAATCCAACACTGACAATTAACTAAAAACACAAAGGAAAGAAATACTATAATAAATAAAATTAATATGCACAGCCAAAAGGACAAAGGAAAAAAATGCTACAAAAATAAAAAAATATGCACTAACAGGCACAAAAAGTCAAACATAATGTGAAAGGGGAATGAATAAGTATGTATACTTGCCTTTTCAGAGATGGAGGCAAAGTTAAAATGCGGTTCATATAGGTGTGGGGCAAGTCCAGCAGCAGTCTGCAACAGAGCTCTTGCCTGAAAAAATAAAAACAGTTGCACCTAAACGACAGACTTTCAGTACGCAGACTACATTACATATTGTACAAATCATTTTAATGTGCATGAAGTTACACAGCCTTGTTAAAATTTTCTTTTACTTCTATTTGAAAAAGAATTGGAATTCTCTCCTGTAATGAGGCATTAATTACAGCCACCAATATAATCAATAACAAATGTCTAAACACAAAACCCTCGAACAGAAAAATAAATGTCTTGACAATATGACAGTTCTTCTGTTTTATAACCATAATCCTGTAAATAAATGACTTCTAAAAAAAAAAAAAGAGAGAGAGAGAGAAAAAAAACAGTGCAGTACTGCCCTTAGCTAACTCACTCACTACTGCTGTGTGCCTGTAAAAGCTGAATAAGAAATATGCGAAGTAAGCTGTAATGTTATTTACATGCATATACTACTTCCTAGCCTAATTCCATTCTTACAGAAAGGGTGATGCACTACAAAATGTAGGGGCACAACATGTAAATGTTCTCGCCATCTCTGGGTTACTCATTCTTAAAAATATAAGGGCGAAAAACATCATAGGATATACGGCTTCTAAAGATACTCACATATTAGTACCCTAGTAAGTACTTATGAACCTATGTAGTCTGAGCATACAATCATCATCTTCTTTCGGCTGTTCCCGTCAGGGGTCGCCACAGCAGATCATCTGTTTCCATTTCTTCCTGTCATCTGCATCGTGCTCTGTCACACCAACCACCTGCATGTCCTCTCTCACCACATCCATAAATCTCATCTTAGGCCTTCCTCTTTTCCTGTTAGCTGGTAACTTCATCCTTAGCATCTTTTTCCCAATATACTCAGCATCCCTCCTCAGCACATGTCCAAACCAACGTAATCTTGCCTCTCTGGCTTTGTCCCCAAACCTTCCAACCTGGGCTGACCCTCTAATATACTTATTCCTAATCCTGTCCACCCTTGTCACACCCAGTGCAAATCTTAACATCTTTAACTTTGCCACATTCAGCTCAAACTCCTGCCTTTTTGTCAATGCCACTGTCTCCAACCCATATAGCATAGCTGGTCTCACTACCTTCTTGTAGACCTTCCCTTTCACTCTTACTGGTACTCGTCTGTCACAAATCACTCCTGACACTCTTCTCCACCCACTCCATCCTGCCTGTACTTTCTTCTTCACCTCTCTTCCACACTCACCGTTACTCTGAACTATTGATCCCAAGTATTTAAACTCATCAACCTTCGCCACCTCTACTCCTTGAATCCTCACCATTCCTCTATCCTCACTCTCATTCACACACATATGTTCTGTCTTAGCCCTGCTGACTTTCATTCTTCTTCTCTCTAGAGCATATCTCCATCCCTCCAGGGTCTCCTCCACCTGTTCCCTACTCTCACTACAGATCACAATGTCATCTGCAAACATCATACTCCACGAGTACTCCTGTCTGATCTAGTCTATCAACCTGCCCATCACCATTGCAAATAAAAAAGGGCTCAGAGCTAATCCTTGATGTAACCCCACCTCCACCTTAAACACATCCGTCACTCCCACCGCAGACCTCACCGCTGTCACATTACCCTCGTACATATCCTGTACCACTCTTGCAATACTTCTCTGACACTCCTGACTTCCTCATACAATACCACAACTCCTCTCTAGGCACCATATCATATGCTTTCTCTAAGTCTACAAAAACACAATGCAACTCCTTCTGACCTTCTCTGCACTTCTCCATCAACACTCTCAGAGCAAACATCACATCTGTAGTGCTCTTTCCCCGCAAGAAACCATACTGCTGATCACTAATCATCACGTCCCTTCTTAACCTAGCTTCCACTACTCTTTCCCATAACTTTATGCTGTGACTGATCAATTTAATCCCTCTGTAGTTACTACAGCTCTGCACATCACCCTTATTCTTAAAAATCGGTACCAAAACACTTTTTCTCCATTCCTCAAGCATCCTCTCACTTTCCAAGACTTCATTAAACAATCTGGTTAAAACCTCCACTGCCATTTCACCTAAACACCTCCATGCTTCCACAGGTATGTCATCTGGACCAACAGCCTTTCCATTCTTCATCCTCCTCATAGCTATCCTTACTTCCTCCTTGCTAATCCATTGTACTTCACGATTCACTATCCCCATATCATCCATCCTTCTCTCCCTCTCATTCTCTTCATTCATCAACCTCTCAAAGTACTCTTTCTATCTCCTCAACGCACTCTCCTCAATTGTGAGTATGTTTCCCTCATTATCCTTTATCACCTTTACCTGCTGCACATCTTTCCTATCTCGGTCCCTCTGTTTAGCCTATCGGTATAGGTCCTTTTCTCCCTCCTTAGTGTCCAACCTTTCATACAACTCTTTATATGCCTTATTCTTAGCCTTCGCCACCTCTCTCTCTTTGTCATGCACTTCAGCTCCTTATACTCCTGTCTACTTTCTTCATCTCTCTGACAATCCCACTTCTTCTTTGCCAACCTCTTTCTCTGTATACTCTCCTGTATTTCCTCATTCCACCATCATGTCTCCTTGTCATTCTTCCTCTGTCCAGATGTCATACCAAGCACCTTTCTAGCAGTCTCCCGTACTAGCTCTGCTGTAGTTACCCAGCTATTCGGTAACTCTTCGTTGCCACCCAGTGCCTGTCTTAACTCATTCCTGAACTCCACCTCACAATTACCCTTTTTCAATTTCCACCATTTGATCCTTGGTATTGCCCTCACACTCCTCCTCCTCTTCTTGATCACCAATGTCATCCTACAAACCACCATCCTATGCTGCCTAACTACACTTTCTCCGGTCACCACTTTACAGTCACCAATCTCCTACAAACTGGCCGTCCTACATAAGATATAATCCACCTGTGTGCATCTTCCTCCACTCTTGTATGTCACCCTATGCTCCTCCCTCTTGTTAAAATATGTATTCACCACAGCCATGTCCATCCTTTTTGCAAAATCCACTACCATCTGACCTTCTGCATTCCTTTAACACCATACCTACCCATCACTTCCTTATCCCCTCTGTTCCCTTCACCAACATGCCAACTGAAATCTGCTCCAATCACCACTCCCTCACCCTTGGGTACAGTCATCACCACTTCATCCAACTCACTCCAAAATTTTTCTTTCTCATCCATCGCACTCCCAACTTGTGGAGCATATGCACTAACAGCATTCATCATTACACCATCAATTTCCAGCTTCATAAACATCACTCTATCCGACACTCTTTTCACCTCCAAAACACTCTTAACATACTGTTCCTTCAGGAGAACTCCTACGCCATTTCTCCTCCCATCCACACCATGATAAAACAATTTGAACCCACCTCCGATACACCTAGCCTTACTCCTGTTCCATCTGGTCTCTTGCAGACACAATATACTAACCTTCCTTCTGTCCATCATATCAGCTAGCTCTCTCCCTATACCAGTCATACTGCCAACATTCAAAGTTCCGACACTCACTACCTCAGTCCTAGCCTTTCTCCTCTCTTCCTGCCTTCAGCCATGCCTTCCGCCTCTTCTCCTCCTTTGGCCAACAGTAGCCCAATTTCCGCCAGCACCCTGTTGGCTAACAGTACTGGTGGCGGTCATTGTTAACCCGGGCCTCGACCTATCCGATATGGAAATAGTTACTGGTGTCCGCATGAAATATTTGGCAAAGTTTTATTCCGGATGCCCTTCCTGATGCAACCCTCCCCATTTATCCGGGCTTGTAGTCTGAGCGTACAGTAATATACAAAATGATAATGAGATTTTAAAGTAGAATGAAATATCAAAATATAATATAAAATAAAAGAATTATAATCCAATATAGATAAAATAAATTACAACCACTTTCTAGCATTTAAAGGAAAATGCAAGTTAGGTGTTAAAAGGTCATGAAATGGCTAAAATTTTGGACATGAACTGAGCATGGTCTATACAGTTTAAATTTTTGCTCTTGGCCGTAAGTACTTTACAAAATGAAATACCTTTAAAAGCAAAGGCAACAGAAAAAAAACAGGCAAACTGAATTTGATTTCCTACAATGTAAATGTGAGAAATTACTTTCAGACCAAATATGAACCTTTATAAAGTTTGAATAAAGGTTGGCTGAATTTCCTGATTTATGATCATTTTGTACTTCTTATAAGAAGCCAAGGATCCCCAGGATGCACCCAGGGATACCCCTTTAGATACATGCAGTCTGCCCTGCTATTAGAACCAACAATTCGATTCACCTTTCTACTCACTAAATAACTGTAAAATTATTTCAAGAAAAATTTCAAAAAGCTAATGTCCAGTATTTTCTCTTGGTATCCAAGATGTTACTAAACACAAAACAAAAGCATCATGACAGTCAGCAGCATTCATTCTTTCACATACACAGTGACAGTATGCATTATCACTTCCATGGCCCGGCCTGAAGTCATGTTGCACAAAGACATCTTATCATCATTATCTAAAAGATACTGTAATGGGATATAAATTAGATTCTTAAACACCAATGATGAAGGTTAAAAAAAGGGCAAGAAATCTTATTTTGTTTCCACCACATTCTTTGGGTGACGCAGGGAAAACGTCTGACAACTCCCAGATGTTGAACGAGATAATATGTAACACAGATGTCATTAAACCATGAAGGGGGGCATTAAGTAGTACTGGAAAAGTTAATCTTAACAGCCAAAAATACTTCAAGGGAAGGACTGTGTGTATGAAATACCCTGGAAACTTTGACCTTAGAAACCAAAAATACACCACATTCATGTGTGATATGCAGTCAGAAATAGGAAACCTAAAATATACCACATATTCACATGTGACAGGTGGGCAGTCAGTAATAATTTTCCAGCCCATGTAACAATTTCTCTTCTGTTATTAAACAAACAGAAAAAAATGAAGCACTAAAAATCTCTAGGAAGGGGACCTGACAATTTTTTTCCATAGTAAAAAATTACTAAAACTGTCTGAAAGCAGGCTGGCATCAGTCACTGAGATGTAGTCTCTATGACATCATTTATTTAATCCATAAAGTTTGATACTGTTGTGTCTTAGAAACTGAAAAGACAAATAATTGTTTTCTTTAAGCTAGCTGTCATACTTATTCCTGGCAAGAATATATTCTCCTTTATCATAATTTCAGAGACATCAATACAAGTTTAATTTACTCTAAAAATAATATAACCTCTTTTGCAACCTATAATAAATATTTGTCTTTTACATTAAAATGTTCTAAGTGGAGCAAATGAATCAATAGTTCCTTATAGAGGGGGGACTAGATGCTCTAAACCTGGAAAAAAACATCTGTATAACGGCTGTACGCACTGCAGCAATAAACAACAGTAAACTACGAAACTACTAACTAAGCAATACTATGTAAAATGAAACTAGAAAGGGAAGATTCTTATCTTGGATTTTTTTAATTTGGCAAAAAACACACAAGTTGAAACTGATACAATCATATCAGCATCAAGTGTGATACATCCCAATACAAATTACACATCTGTTGTGAAAATATTTCAAGGAAGCTTTCTGCCACAGTCATAAGCACTGATTTTCTGACTGAAGACATAAAGGCCTACAAAAGCAACAGAAATGTTGAAATTTTCATATGAGAGAAAGAAAAATCAGAAACAAGTCACCTCCGTGGTATCCCCTAAGCCTCAAACAATCCACTATATAATCATAGTGGGTCCAAAACAACACAATTCCTGTATGTCTAGCTAATCACTATACATTAAAAAGCAGAAAAAAATCAGAAAATGGTAGTAGAAGTAGCGAACTTAAAAACATCCTAAACCAAAAAAATAAAATAAAAATTTCAATAATTATTAATTATACAGAATTATTAGGTATTCAGAATTAATCCAAACAGTGTAGACAGTCTGTTTCCAGTTAAAAATCTTTTATTAAGCACACAGATAAGCGATCCAAACAAAACAAAAGAATAAACAGAATGATAGCTTCATCACAAACTTTCTGAGAAACCTGAACAATTTACAGAATAATTTCCTTTTGAGAAGCTATGAAACTCAGATGTTAAAAAACATCCAGGAATCCATTATCGAACTAAAAAGGATCAAAGCACTTTCACTCAACTCCCTATTAGGAGAATACAAAGAAATTCCAATGAGAACAAATGCAAAAATAGCTGCATCTTGACATACACTCTGGATTATCACAGTATCAAAAATGTTATTAAAGAAAACTGGGCTATAGTCACAGGAAACCCTTAACTGATTAACATCTTAGGCTAAGCCCATCCTTTGTTTACAGGAAGGCTGGGAGCATTATAAGTTTTCATGAATTTAAGCCTAGTCTAACAGCTTTTGTGTCATCTGATTGTTTCAAGGCTTACTGATTTAAAAATAGTTTCTGTTTGTAAACTCTTGCATACACTGTTGAAAACTCCTGGTGTTCTAGCTGGTGTGATTCTCATACAATATCGCTGATTGAGAAGTATATTTCTTGACATTTTAACATTTCAGAGTTCTGCATTGTCTTAATTTTGCCTGACTGAGTTATTTTGTTTCTCATCTGTCCTGAAACAGTTTTCCCCCCTTCCTCTCACCCTATTCTTGTAGAGTTGTTATACTTGGTGGCTTTGCAGTTTCCCGCCCCTACTGTAAATTTGATCTGGGACACCTCTCCCAGTCTGGTGTTTACTCTAATTAATACAGAGAGAATATCTGTGAAGGCCAACACACTTAGGTTCTTAACCTCTGCTCCTCCTTCCTCTCTCCTTGCACTTTACTAAAAAAATGCACTTTATTTTGCTTTTGCCTCTTCTTAAAAGTACTCAATTGTATTTATTCTGCTGCATTTATTACTGCTTGGTAGTAGCCTGATTAAACTGTAACTGTTATTCTAAGCCTTTTGGTTTAAGTACTTGGGCTTCAGACCAGTTGTTTTACATTAAGAAAGTTTGTGGTCTGCACTGTTGTGGCAGGACAGGTAGCTTACATCCTCCTAAATTGGGAATTGCTGATTGAAGGCAAAGTGTCTCTTATTCTAAAAGTGTATTAGTTCTGGTTTAAGCACTTGGGCTTCAGGCCAGTTATTTTACATTAAGAAGGTTTGTGGTCTGCACTCTTGTGGGAGCAGAGGTTAGATTCTGCCCTTCTGAGCTGGGAATTTCTGGTTAAAGGATTATTGTGCCTGCTTATTTGAAATGTTTCTTTCTGAAACTGGTGTGCCTTGTTAGATCTTGTCTGACTGAAGACTGCTGGACTAGGTCTCAGTTTTGAGCTTTTTTACTGGTTAATTGGGTAATTTGTTTAAATCAGTTTGCTTGTTTTCTATTGTTATATATATATAAAAAATGAAAACAAAATCGCCACTGACTCTAAAGACAACCACAAAGCATTATAGAGCTATGTCAAGGATCTCAATGGCAACACTCAGATCTACTCTGAGTTACAGCACAACTGCACTAAATATACAGAACCAACTGATATTTCCAACATCCTGGCAGATAGGTTCAGTGCTAACTTTACCCCCCCCACCACCACCCCTAAAGGGCCCATCTCTATACTGGAAGAATGCAAAGTTCTTGTAATCACGTCTGCACAGGTAAAAATCAGACTCTCCAAAACCAAGAACACAGCATCTATTGGACCTGACAACATCCCAGGCTGCGTTCTACATGAACTGGCACCCCACCTAAGCGCCATGTTCAATCATAGCCTCACCTCAGGCTTTGTGCTCACTGAATGGTGCACAGTGACGGTTATCCCACTCCACAAAGGACGAGCCACCACGGACCCCGGGAACTACTGCCCCATTATCCTAATGAGCCTGGTCTGCAAGGCCATGGAACATATCATCATGGAACTTATAAACAAAGATATTGATAATCTCCAAACTCTGGACCCCACCCAGTTCGGGTTTGTAAAAGGCAGATCATGTCTCCTAAACCTGACTGACGTCTTTGAAGCAGTCACCAAAGCCGTAGACGAGGGTAAGGTGGTCCACACAGCCTATCTATATATCACCAAGGCTTTTGACACCATCCCTCACTCTGGAATTACAGATAAGCTCACTAAACTAGGTATAAATCCCTATGTCACAAGATGGATTGCCAACTGGCTCACTGACAGAACCCACACTGTGAAAGTAGCAGACTCCAAATCCGACTTCAGACCAGTGACAAGCGGAGTACCACAGGTTCAGTCCTGGGTCCTCTCCTGTTTGGCATCTACTTTTCTGAAGTACAGGCTAACACAGAAGGTCTCTGGCTAATGAAGTTCGCAAATGACTGCAAACTAGGAGCCATGACTGAAATTCCTAATGATGTGGACATCCTACAAAAGGGCCTCACTGAGACAGATGCCTGGTGTCAAAGCCATGGCCTCAAGCTCAATGCCAAAAAGTGCACTGTCATCCCCTTTGGTAAAAACTCTGTACCCATGCACCAACACATAGGTGGTAGTCTACTTAACACCTAAAGTGTGATAAGAGACCTTGGGACACAGGTGGACAGTAGTCTCTCCTTTGATAAGCACATCGCCACAGTAGTCAGGAAATCCTTCTACATGGCACATCTCATCACAAACGGTTTCTCATCCAGGAAAAAAGAGGTCATTGTTCCCCTCTACTCATCACTCATTAGATCCATTATAGAGTACAACGCCCCTTTTGGTATGTACCTCACAAGACATCTACAACAACTGGAAAGGCTGCAGAAATACCTCACAAAGAGGATTATCGGCCTCAAACAGATGCGCTATGCAGACCGTTTAAAAAAACTCCAGCTTTACTCCTTCGCATATCGCCTACTCAGAGGCGATCTCTGCCTAACATACAAAGCTATGTCAAAGCCAGAGCTATTGGACATTTTCCACTTAAAGAAATCCCAATCCCTCTGAGCTACACACTCTAGGGGCCTAAACCGTGTCACCGCAATAAGTAGAACATGCTGGAGGGATAGATCCTTGTCCCAGAGAGTTCCCATACTCTGGAACAAACTACCTATCTACATCAAACAAAGCTCCTAATTAGCACTCTTCAAGAAAAATCTTGATGATTGGATGGGAAATAGAAAATTCACCCTGGGGATCACCTCTGTGGCTCTGCTCGACAGGGGCACCGGAAAATAATTTTCTAGGGTGGCGAACCATGGTACCTTTTTGGCTAGGTTTGTACAGGCCCCAGGGCAGATAGCCTAGTACCTACCTATGAACTATATGAGAGAAACACTAAAAGATGTGAAGCTAACTGTAAATTTTGTGTGTGTGTGTGTGTGTGTGTGTGTGTGTATGTATATATATATATATGTATATATATATATATATATATATATATATATATATATATATATATATATATATACACACACACACACACACACACACACACACACACAGAGCAAGCTTTATTATAGGACTAGGTCTGGCCTAAATGTTACGGGAGTAACTTCCTAAAATAATATTTATTTTGTGACTACACATAGTGTATTTACTCAAAAGGTGGTGGATATTATTATTTGTTATTGCGGCTTTCTCCTAAGAATAAAGATTCTGCTAAGCTTTTGCCTGACAAACGTCTCTTGTCCTTTAAAAAATGTCGGAGTATTAAGGACATGATTGTTCATGGCCATTTTTTTTTTTTTTTTAGTTGAAGAAACGTATACCGTATACCGTGTGGCCACTGTTCAATCTGTAAACATACTGTGAGGACTTTTAGCCTTCAGGCCAAATTATGTATTTTATTATAACAGTGAGGGTATTATTTATGTGTTGAAATGTGACTGCAAATTGTTGTATGCATGGGAGACTAAAAGGGCTTTCAAGTTAAGGTTGCAGGAACATTTAAGAGATATAAAAAATAAAAAAAAAAAGGAGAGCCCTTTGGCTGTTCATTTTAATGTATATCATGGTATGGATGGGAGTTGTTTAAGAGGTACTATTTCAGAAAAAGCTAAATCATTTTTTGGTGCTAATTTAAAAAATAAATTGCTTTTTAAGGAAATATTTTTTTATTTTAAAATTTGGTACATTGACCTCTACTGATCTGAATGTTAAATGTAATTGGAAATTGTTATAGGTTCATAGGTTCATAGGTTCATACTAGGCTATCTGCCCGAGGGCATTTACAAGCCTAGCCCATAGTTGTGTCACATCGCCACCCCTTTAGTATGGGGAACTATACCCATTATTTTGCTGTGCCTCTGTTGAGCAGTGACACTGAGGTAATCCCTGGGGTATATCTGCGATCTCCCATCCATTGGTCAAGATTTCTCTTGAACAAGGCCAGCGAGGTGCTCTGCCTCACATATACCGGGATTTTATTCCACAGCATAGGGAGTCTTTGGGTGATGAATCTATCCTCGTCCTCTATTAATAGCCATGTCGAGGTTTAAGTCTCCCGCCCTTGTGGCTCTGACGGATCTAGATTTTTTGAGGTGAAGCATATTCATCAAATCTGGGTTTGACATGGCCTTGTATGTTAGGCAAAGGTCACCTCTGAGCATGGCGATGGTGGCGACTGAATAGAGCTGGAGTTCTTTCAGTCGGGCAGCATAGGACAGATGTTTGAGACCCTTTATCCTTTTGGTGAGGAACTTTGTGGCCTCTCCAGCTGCTGCAAGTGTCGGGTCAGATACATTCCGAATGGGGCATTGTACTCAATCATTGGTCTGATGGTGATGAGTATAGGGAGACTATGACCTCCCTTGATCTAGATGAGAATCCCTTCATGATAAGGTGGGCAATGTAGAAGGTCTTCCTAACTACTTTAGCTACATGGGTGTCAAATGACAGACTACTATCAACCTGGGTCCCAAGGTCCCTGGTAACTTCTTCTATGCTCAGTGGATTGCCACCTATTTGGTAGCTAGGGTAACCTTGTTTTGAAGGGTCCGAAGGGTATGACTATGCATTTTTGACATTTAACTTTAGGCCATGGCTCTGGCACCAGTTATCCGTTTCTGTGAGACCCTTCTGAAGGATATCTGTGTCAGATGTGTTTTCCACTATGGCGCCCAGTTTGCAGTCATCTGCAAACTTTGTCAGCCATAACCCTCCTGTGTTTGCTTGTACTTCGGAAAAGTAGATGCCAAACAAGAGTGGGCCCAGGACTGAGCCTGTGGTACACCACTTGTGACAGGCTTTGAGTCTGACATGGCGCCAGCAACTCTGACCCTGTGGGTTCTGTCACTCAGCCAGTTTGCAACCCATCTTGTGATGTATGGGTTAACATTTAAGCTGATGAGTGGTTTATTGCAATTAAATGTGAGATTCTATTGGGAGCTAGAATCTGCCAAGTAACACAAGCACTCGGGTCACTCCACGGCAAGTACAAATATGACACAGTCATTGTCCATGCTGGTGTGAACGACCTGAGACGCACCTCCCTGGACTACATGAAAAGAGACATAGAGGAGCTCTCTGATTATGTAGCCCAGGCAGGTATGACCCTAACCCTGAGCAGTATCCTTCCTTCACCAAGAATGATGCCACAATATAGAGACAAGATGATCAGCTTTAACAATTGGCTTAATGTCTGGTGTCATTCAAAGGGGATCCAGTGTCTGTCTGCCTGGGATGACATGCTTGACAAGCCACGCTGCTTCGCATGGGACGGCTTGCACCTGTCACCCCTGGGATTCCGGATATTGGCTAAGGCTCTTGCCACCCCATAGTGCCTTTTAGGCAAGGCTCAAATTCTAAACCTACCACCCTAGAAAACAAAAATGGGAAGAAACTGAGGGTAATGCTGCTCAATGCCAGAAGTCTAAATCTCAAAATGCACGCACTTTTCGAGGCCCTTCTCAGTATGGAGAACATCGATGTCTGTGCTGTAACTGAAACCTGGTTCAAGGCTCCTGAGAGCACCCGGCACTATCAGGTTTTACCTCATATCATGCGTTCGGCCCCAAAACCCGGACCACACCACAAAAGGAGGGTGTATCCATATTCATAAAGGATACCCACACATCCAGGTTGGTGGCAACGCAGCGTCGGAAACCATCCAGGTGCAACTAACCATAGGCAAAACTGCTCTACAAATTGTAGCATGCTACAGGCCACCCTCTCAAACTCAGGAACCCCACAGCCTTCCTGAAGACACTGGAGGGTATAAATGTATCTCAAACACCATCATATTGGGTGACTTCAACTACCGAATATAGACTGGGAACATTACTCAAGCCCTAACTTTCTAGCCCAACGGTTCCTGGAGTTCATAAATTCAAATACCATGGAACAGCTAGTCACTGTTCCCACGAGAGGAGAAAATATACTAGATCTCATTATCACAAACATGGGGACAAAATGCTCCACACGAAGTATATCCCTCATTGGTGAGATCTGATCATAAACTAATCTCACTGGAAATCCACATCCGCCCCCACCCCAAACAAAAAAGACCACAGTGAAGAACTTCTCTAAAGCAAACTTCACACTACTCAAGACTGGTGTGGTATCCTTCAAGGCCCCTGAGACAGTGGAAACCACAACCCAAGCTGCGGAAGCCCTTACAAATGCCTTCTATGAACACCTCCAGGACTGCATGGATCAGGCAATCCCAAATAAAACAAAGACTCTTTCCACAAAGGGCAAGCGTCCAGTCTGGTGGACCCCAGCCATTAACAAACTTTACAATAAGAGGAGAAAGCTATTACATGATAGAACAAAATCCATACAAAGGAAGTCACCCCTGACCATTATTAGTAAAAAAATACGAGCACTCATAAAATCAACTAAGGCCAATTTTGAGAGAAAAATTGCCATGGATCCAAGGACAATCATAAGGCCTTTTTCAGCTATGTTAGGAACCTGGGTGGAAACTCCCAGATATGCTCAGAATTAGTCCAAAATGATACAAAAATCACTGAACCCACAGACATTGCCAACATACTGGCAGACAGGTTCAGTGCAAACTTCACCCCTCTCCCCTAAAGGAGAGATAACTATCCCAGCGGAGTGTAGCCTCCCAGACATCTCAAATGCGCAGGTGAAAGCTGCTCTCTCTAAAGCTAAAAACACAGCATCAATGGGACCGGATGGTGTCCCTGGCTGTGTGCTACATGAGCTAAATGAGGAATTAAACCCGCACATAAGGCAGCTGTTTAATCTCAGCCTTACCACAGGATACATGCCCAAGGAGTGGCATACGGCAACTGTGGTCCCTCTCCACAAAGGCGGTGCCTCTACGGACCCTGGTAATTACCGCCCCATAAGCTTAACAAGTCTAGTCTGCAAAGCTATGGAGAGGATCATAATGGAGCTCATAAACAAAGATATAGGGGACTTGCAGACATTGGACCCGACCCAGTTTGGCTTTGTCAAGGGAAGATCATGCCTTTTGAACTTGGTCAACTTCTTTGAAACAGTCACCAAGGCCATTGATGAGGGAAAGGCAGTCCATACAGCCTACCTTGACCTTGCAAAGGCTTTCGACACAATACCCCACTCGGGTATTGTAGAAAAACTTACCAGCTTAAATGTAAACCCATATGTCACAAGATGGGTTGCAAACTGGCTTAAGGACAGAACCCACAGGGTTAGAGTTGCTGGCGCTATGTCAGACTCCAAGCCGGTCACAAGTGGTGTCCCACAGGGCTCGGTCCTTGGCCCCTATTGTTCGGCATCTACTTCTCAGAAGTACAGGCCAACATGGGAGGACTTTGGCTGACAAAGTTTGCAGACGACTGCAAACTGGGCGCCAAAGTGGAAAGTGCATCGGACACAGATATCCTTCAGAAGGGACTCACGGAAACAGATAGCTGGTGCCAGAGCCATGGCCTGAAGTTAAACGCCAAAATGTATAGTGGGAAAAACAAGGTAACCCCAAGCTACCATATAGGTGGCAATCCACTAAGCACAGAAGAGGTTATCAGGGACCTGGGGACTCAGGTTGACAGTGGCCTTTCTTTTGACACTCACGTTGCTAAAGTGGTTAGAAAGACCTTCTACATTTCCCACCTGATCATGAAGGGATTCACATCCAGATCTAGTGAGGTCATTGTTCCCCTGTACTCTTCACTTATCAGACCAATGATCGAGTACAATGCCCCATTCGGGATGTATCTCGCCCGACATCTGCAGCAATTGGAGAGACCCCAAAAGTTTCTCACCAAAAGGATAAAGGGACTCCAAAATCTGTCATATGCTGCCAGATTGAAGAAACTCCAGCTCTATTCAGTCACATACCGTCTGCTCAGAGGTGACATGTGCCTGACATACAAGGTCATGTCCAACCCGGAATTAATGGACATGCTCCACCTCAAAAAATCCAAATCCACCAAAACCACTAGAGCAAGCGACTTAAACCTTAGCACGGATATAAATAGGACGTGCTGGAGGGATAGATTTATCACTCAGAGACTCCCTATGCTGTGGAATAGAGTCCCGGTCCATGTGAGGCAGAGCACCTCGCTGGCTCTGTTCAAGAGAAATCTTGACCTGTGGATGGGAGATCGTAGGTTTACCCCGGGAATCATCTCTGTGTCACTGCTGGACAAAGGCACAACAAACTAATGGGTACAGTATTTTTTCATATAAGGGGTGGCGTAAGCCACAAAAATTCGGGCTAGGCTTATAAATGCCTTGGGGCAGATAGCCTAGTACAAACCTATGAACCTATGAACCTATGTTACTTAATTGTGTTAATTAATGTTCTGTGGTTGTTAGAATATAAGTAGCTTTTGAGGCCAGGGGCCGAGGCACTAGAGATATTTTCTTGTTTTAATAAAGTTTGGATTCGCTGACTTTGTGGTTGCCTGTATTGGTGGTTGTGGATTCATAGTTTTTATTGCCCTTATTTAAAGAAAATCATTAAGATCAGTAGAGGGGTGACTAACAATACAAAGTAATTTACAGGGCACAGTGCAACAAATGTGATGCATTTTATGTGGGAAGACTACAAATAAACTTAAGTGTAGGATTTCATGTCATCGTGCAGAAATCCGCTCTGGTTGTAAAAACAATGCACTAGTCAAACACCTTTCTCTGCATAGAAGACACACAGGTTTTAAATTCTAAATAATGGATCACATACACATGGGTGATCTTGAAGCTGATATCTTGAATGAACTGGAAAAACGTGAACTCATACAGCAATTAAAGCTAAACTCTTTCAGAAAGCCTGGACTAAATTACTACTGTTCCCTTAAAAGTGTACTGGAACTTAGAAAATTGCAACATTGTTTACAGGACTAACTTTATTTTATTTTGCCACTATCCTTATTTAAGTATTTAAGTACTGATTTTAGTGTTACTCTATATGAACTGTTCACTACTTTTATAAGGACACTTATTTTTTACTGTCCCACACTGGCCAGCAACAAGTTGATGTACTTTTCCTGGTTTAACTTATTCATTAAATGTACATATAAGGTTGTATTCTTGTTTTAATTTTGGTTTACTCTTTTTAATATGCATACTGGTTAGTTTTAGTAAGATTTTTTTGTAGATGTATATTTTTAGTTTGTTTGTACACAGACCTTGTAGATCAGAGTGTAAAGTGTGTGTGCTTATATCTTTAAGAAGGATGCAAGGCTGGGAATATACTTACTTATTTATATATTTGTTTATTTGACATTTGTTTACTGGGGAAGTCTGACAAGGTCAAATAGAACCAATTTTCAGTGGAAGCCTGGGGAGAAAAGCTCTAATTACAGACCACAACGTACAAACATATAATATACAAACATATTACATACGTATTACAGCTTCTTAGCGTAACACAAGGAAAAAAAGTGCTGAATGTTCAAAACAGACAACTTAGCAATCTAGTTACCCAAGAGGTATCTATCATACATACAGTAAAATACATTTTTTCTCTTGTACAGAGGTTGTGATAACAGTACATTTTTTCATGATGTCAATAACAGATCTTTGCCAGTTCATTTTTGTAGTTAGACAATGGTGATATTGTGCAGGTACCCAATTTTTAATGACTAAGAAAGCATTACTGGAAGAGAAAGTGGACAGTAAAGGATGTGGGGATAGCAGAAACAACTCTATTATATTTAGCAGAGTTTGTTAGTATTACATAAGATAATGTGAGAATGTCCGCTTTGGGGAAGATCAGACAGGGGAGTGAATAGTACTTGAACAATCTGGCCTTTGACCAACACGTGGCCAAGGTAGTAAGAAATTTATTCTATGTTGCCTAACATATAAGTAAGGGCAAGGCATCCAGGTCCAAGGAAGTTACAGCACCACTCCACTGGTTCCGTATTAGACCCATTATTAAGTACAATTCCCCCTTTGCTATGTACTTGACTAGGCATATGCAACAGTCAGAGTGCCCACAGAGATTCCTCAACAAGAAAATCCAGGGTATTAACACACTGTACTACAGAGTTCGTCTTAGAGTCCTGTCTATACTTGGTCTCCTACAAGCTGTTGACAGGTGATCTGTGCTTGCCATATAAAGCAACCTTAGATCCAGGGCTAATGGAGCTTTTCAGCATCCATAAAATTAACAGAAATGCTAGATCCAGGGATCTGAACTTTGCTTGCAACATAAAAAGAACATGCTGGTGAGACAGGTATGTGACTGAAAGGATGGCCATGCTCTAGAACAGGGTCCCCATCCATGTGAGGCAGAGTTCATCACTAACCCTATTCAAACATAACCTTGAACACTGGCTAGGTAATCAAATTCATCCCTGGGCTGGTTCGCATACCTCTGATATACAAAGGTTGATAGTAAACATTCCCTAACTAATATACTCCCTCACATACCTTTTTAGCAACCTTCTAATTAATATACCCCCTCCTATCAAAAGTACCCCTAACAAACATATCCCCCCCCCAAATTAAGACACACTTTACCAGAGGATGCAATTGGGTTAGGTCATGTGGCTTAATTTATAAAGGCCCTGGTGGTCATTAGCATAGTATATACCTGTGAACAAGCAGCATGTTTCTAACTTTAGTCCATATAACACCACAACAGACAGTGTGCTTCTATGGTTTTGCGGTCACTATGCCATTTGACTCCCACTAACTTAGTGTATACCTACCAGTTCTAGCATAGTCATATAGGACATAAGCCCAAGACAGCCCATCCGCACCCATACTGAATTTTAAAACTATAATGATTGGGGGGTGGGGGTCACGTCCCATGCAGACAATTTTGGATTGCAAACATTTGGATGGTACAACCTACACCGCAAGGTCTTAGTGATTAACACAAATTCCCCTAACAAATAACTAGCACTTTATGGTGGTGCAGGCTCATTTTATTGGATGGCATTTTCAGTATTTGAATAACATCTTATTTTATTTATTTATTTATTTAACATTTGTTGACCAGGAATGTCCGACTAGGTTCCACAGAGCCTGTTTTCAGCGGAGGCCCGGGGAGAAATGCTCCAGATGCATGTCTTTGGAATGTGGGAGGAAACTGGAGTACCCAGAGGAAACCCACGCGAACACAGGGAGAACATGCAAACTCCACACAGAAGGCACCCCAGCCAAGAATCGAACCGGAGAACCTCTTGCTGTGAGGCAACAATGTTAACCACTGCACCACTGTGCCACCCAAAATTAATATTGCTTACTTGCTATACATCCCCATGTATAGTGTGAAACCATAATGAAAATCTGTGTATATGCCCAAAGAATTGCTTTGAAAAGTCTGCTGCTGGCAGTTTTGGTTCTGAAAACAGCATATATTTTAAAACTGTCCACAGCCTTCAAGGTAGACTTATTCTTGGTCAGGTCCATCACAGGGCATGCAATGGTAGAAAAAGTAGGAATTAATTTATAATAGCAGCTACCCAGGCCTAAAAAAGCCTTAACCTGTTTATTATTGGCTGCTATGAGCCAGATTTATACAGCTTTAATTTTCTCTGCCCGTGGCTTTGCTATCCCTCAGCCTATTACACAGCACAAATAATAGGCTTTTATCATGCCTAACTTCCACTCAGTTTAGCTAACAGGCAACACAGCTTAATAGGGAGTCTGAAATGTCTTGAACTTTAGAAATATGGCTTTCCCACTCTTCAGAACATGTTATTATATCATCCAGGTAGATTGCTGAATATCCAGTATGTGGTTTAAGAACTTTCTCAGTCAGCCCCTGGAATAATGCAGTTGATCCATGGAGACCATACAGCAGCACTCTGTGATGACAAAACCCATCTGATATGGAAAATATTTTTGTTTAGCATCTTGGACTTTTAGAATTTGCCAACAGCCAATAGTTAAAAGCAAAGTGGACAGAAGCCTAGCTTTGCCCAAATTTTCAATCAGTTCATCCACTAGGTAAAGGATATTAATTAGAATTCAGATAAGCTATTTTAGTTTTTGAAGATGATGCATAGCCACACCGGTCCATCAAACCTGGAGATCACTAGACTGGGGTTATTACACTCACTCTGGGATTCTAATATAACCTCAACTTTGAGCAATTTTTGTACCACTTTCTTAACTGCTTATCTCTGACATACTGGTATCTGGTACAGTTTCAAATTAACTTTGGCAGTGGGTACAGTTCCTATGCTGTCCTGGATTGAACTGTTTCTCCTAGGTAACTCTGAGAATAAGCCCCCCCCCCCCCCCCGCGTACACATTTCCTTACTTATTTATGAGACTGAAAACTTTTAGTTATGTACTCACCATAACTTCAGATGTTTGGGATCCATCTCGCCTACATTCTGAATGATGGGTTGAACCTCGGCTCGGCACCCGATTTCTGCCATGCCAAAGAGCGAAGTCTCTTACTGGCTGAGCTTACCATATCCCAGGATGCACCACTACCAGTCCCCCAGATCTAGTTTGTCGCATACATGCACACATGCACACCCTGCTTATATAACATCGTCAGATGAAACAAGATAAAACAGTAGAACTCAAAACCGTTCAATCTCTTCTGATCTCCAAGGCAGGGGGAAGGAGGGTGGTATTAGGAATGTAGTGAGATGGATCCCAAACATCTGAAGTTATGGTGAGTACATAACTAAAAGATGTTATGTGATCCTATCTCGCCTACATTCTGAATGATGGGACAGCGTCCTAGCACCTGAATCCTGGGTGGCTCACTGGAAAACACTCCTGAGTACCGTGGAACCAAATGAAGCTCGTCCTCTGGATGCCACATCTAATTTGTAGTGTGAAATGAAAGTGTGCGGATTGGACCAAGTAGCCGCAGCACAGATTTCGATATAGCGAGCTTGGAATGAAAAGCTATAGAAGTAGCCATAGCTCTGGTAGAATGAGCCTTGATAGATGTTGTAAGTTGCTTATTCAAGAAGAATAAGTCTGAGTTATGCAATCTCTGATCCATTTTGAGATAGTAGCTTTTGTGATGGTTTGGCCCAGTTTATTATCTGAGAAGGACACAAACAACTGGTCTGACTTACGAAGTTGCTGAGTCCTGTCTAAATAGAAGCGTAACTGCCTGTGAACATCCAATTTATGAAGAGTGTATTCTGCTTCATTGGAGAATTTTGGGAAGAAAACCGGTAGCTCTAGAGATTGTTGGAGGCAGAAACTAGAACAGACCTTTGGGACAAAGGATGGATTAGGCCTAAGTGATACTCTATCCTTGTGGAAAATCAAGTACGGTGGCTTAATAGACAGGGCTTGAAGCTCGAAACTCTTCTTGCGAAGTAATTGCAACTAAGAAGGCAGTTTTCCAAGACAGATATTTTAACTCGCATGTAGCAGCCGGTTCGAAGGGGAGATGTTAATGCGCGAAGCACCAAATCAAGATCCCACGGAGGTGCAGGATGAAAAATTGGTGGTCTTAATAGGCTCGCACCTTTAATGAAAGTTTTGCATAGTCTGCTGCTCATCAAAGGAGGATCCATGGATTCGTGGAATTTAGAGATAGCCGCTAGTTGGACTTTAATAGTTGAGACAGAAGATCCCTGATTAAACAAGGATGTTAAAATTTTAAGACCTCTGGGACAGGAGCAGTGATAGGGTCTAAGCCCTTGAGTTGAGCCCAGACAGCAAACCTCTTCCACTTACTAAGGTACAATTTGTTAGTGGTGGGTTTGTGGGCGAAGATAAAATGTGAACAACTTCCGGGTCTAGAGTGTGCCTTCTAACTAAAGTCGGAAGTGGAGGAGCCAAGCTGTCAATTTCAAAGATTGAAGGGACTGATGTCGAAGTCCCGACTGATGGATTAGCAAGTCCGAATCAGGTCTAAAGTCCACGGATCGTCCACTGCATGCTTCTTCAGGTAGGAAACCATACCTGGCGAGGCCAGTACGGGGCAATCAGAATCATTGAAGACCCCAGTTGAGAGGCTTTTGAATAACTCTGGGAAGAAGCGGAATTGGAGGAAAGGCATAAAGTAGCCCTGTTGGCCAAGGTTGTGCTAGAGCATCCATGGCTGGTACTCCCTGATGTGGGATCAAGGAGAAGAACCTTTGGCACTTGGTGTTTAATGGAGTTGCAAATAGGTCGCAGCACGTCCCCATCTCCTGAAAACCTGAGCTGCTACTGTGTGGTTTAGAGACCACTCGTGAGGAGTGAGAATTGTCCTGCTCAATTTGTCTGCCAATATATTTGACTTTCCGGGATGTGGGTCGCTACCAAGAAGCGGTTGGTAGCTACAGCCCATTCCCACACTCTCATGGCCTCTCTGCAAAGGGGGTATGATCTGGTCCCTCCTTGTTTGTTCAGATACCAAACCACCGACATGTTGTCTGTGTGGATGGCGATGATGCCCTGAGGAAGAAACTTGTGTAAGGCTTGAAGGGATAGAAGCACAGCCCTCATCTCCAACACATTGATGTGGAGAAGAGCTTCGTCTGGAAGCCAGGAGCCCTGAACTAGCCTGCCCAGACAATGCCCCCCCCACCCTATCTGGGAGGCATCTGTCGTCAGGGTAACCACTGGAGAGGGAAGAACAAAGGGGTTTCCTTGATCCAAATTGGATGTCTGAAGCCACCAGCGAAGGTCCCTTTTGCATATATCCGTAATCATGATGTGATGATTGAGGGAAGATCCTGAAAGGACCATTGCGTTGACAATAGCCACTGAAGAATCCTCATGTGCAATCTTGCCAGAGGGACTAAAAGAACCGTGGCAGACATTGAGCCTAGAACTTGTAGAACCATCCTAGCTGGGGCTTTGGATCTCGAGATCAGAGCTTGAACTTGGCCCTGTAAAGTTTGGATCCTTTCGGCAGGAAGAAAGACGCATCAATCTTGAGTCTATCTTTGCTCCTATGAACTTTATGCGTTGAGAGGGCAGCAAGACAGACTTTGACCAATTGAATGTAATCCCCAGGGTAATACCCAGGGAGATGGTGGCTTTGAGGTTGTCCATTAGTAGATGCCTGGTGGTGGCAGTCAGGAGCCAGTCGTCCAGATAGGGAAACACTTGGAATCCAAGACTTCTCAGGTGAGCCGTCACTACTGCCAAACACTTGGTGAACACCCTGGGGGCTGTGGTGAGACCAAAGGGCAGAGCGCAAAATTGGTAATGACTGACTCCCAGGCTGAAGCGCAGATACCTCCTGGACGCCTGATGTATCGGTATGTGATAATAGGCGTCCTTGAGGTCTATGGAGCACATCCAAACATCCTTCTCCAACAATGGGAGAATGGATTGTAACGTGACCATTGAATTTGGATTTCGTGACGGATTGGTTCAGTCTGCTGAGATCCAATATTGGTCTCAGGTCCCCTGTCTTTTGGCACTAAAAGAACCTGGAGTAATTTCCTGATCCGATCTGGTCTGTGGGGACCGGTTGGATGACTCCTTTTTCTAGCAGCTTTAAAGCTTCTGCGGCTGCCATTGCCCTTTGACTGGGTGGTGGGTCCGGGATTCTTTTGGACGGTGGGGCGAGAATGTGAATGGGATGGTGTAACCTCCGGCAATGATCGAAGCACCCATCTGTCCTGAGTGATTGACTCCCAGGCTTTTAGGTGCTTGGCAAAACGACACCCGAATGGCTCGAGCAGCACAGCCGGGCAATCCCTCATGGCGTGTGGGAGGCTGAAGAGCCACGAAAGGACTCGCGGTCTCCAGAATTGCGGGGCCCTCTGCCGCCTCTGGGACGGCATCTCCCTGAAAAATTTCCCGTCCTCTGCCTCTGGAAGGGATTCTTCCTGCTGTTGGGAGAAAAACTTACTGGATTTGCGGAACCACATTTTCCCCTCCTTTAGCCTTGGGGTAAGGCCGAAGGGAGTGGAATAACGGCACCTCGGCAGATAAAGTTTTTCCCTCTTGTTCACAGCGGGTAAGGGTGTCTTTAACCTTGGGTCCAAACAAGGAGGACCCATCAAAGGAGCGTCGTGAAGGAAGACTTGAAGGCCTCCAGAACTGACACAAGCGGAGCCAGGCTTGTCTCCGTAGAGCCACGCCTGTGCCTGCCGCTCTACCCGCCCTTGCCGCATAGGAAATGAGCCTCATGGACGAGTTAGAAATTGGCGTAAGGATAGCCAACTGAGAGCTAACCGACTGGGCTAGCTGCTCAGGTAGGTTACCGAGAGGAATCTGACAACTCCTTGACCAGATCCCTCTGAAGCCTGGTAAAATGTGCCAAATAATTCAGAGACCTTAAAGTAAAGGCCGCTGAAGTCAGGTGCGCTTCCGTACCTGTCCATACTCCTAGACTCCTTATTAGGAGGATGGATGGGCGTTGAAGCCTCTGCCACGTCCTGTTGTGTAGCAGATGCCACCACCATGGCACCTACAGCCACGCCTTTAGTGAGGAACTCCTGCTCGGGGGGAGCAGAGAAAAATGTATTTGGACGAGAAGGGACTGGTTCCACGGTATCTGGATGTTCCACGCCTTCGACAAACTAAATCCAGAAGCTCGTCAGGCGGAGACACCCAGGAGGCGGAGGGCTGAGCCCCAAAGGCCTTGAGGAGCACTGACTCGTCAGTAGAGGGTTTGGATATCCAGCCGCCTCGTTGTTTGAGGATCTCTAAGATGTCTGCAAAGGAGACATCATCCGAGGGCGACTGGGGACCCCTCTGCATCATCCAGATCAGTGTCTGAAGTAATAGACTCGGGGAGTCCACGTGCTTCCTCTTGCACGATCTCTTCCTTGGGGTTCCTCCGAAGACAGCTCAGAAGAACCCTCAGGAGGAGGGAACCCCACTGGGGTAACCTCAGGCCCGGGCTCCGCTGACTACGGACAGGGAACTGCCAAAGACCCAGTCTCCACGTCTAGGGAAGGTGCGGTAAAGCCGGGAGATGGCAAGAGGACTTGGCCAAGGCACTCCTCATGGCTCTGAAAGCGGACCCCAGAATCCTGGGAGTGTCCGGTCCCGAGCCGTGATAGTCGACGGAAGACCAGCCGAAGCACCGAGGGAGGCTCGGAACCCAAAGCATAGGTCCCGAAACATCACCCCGGGTCCAGCCGAAGGCGTCCGTACCAAACTCGGACCCGAGGCCGGGTTGGAGTAAGGGTCGGAGCCGACCCTGAGATCTCCATCGGCTCCAACAGCACCTGCTCCGGCGGAGCCAAGCAGTCGGAGGAGGAATGGCAATGGGTGGGCCAAGGTCATCGGCTCCGAAGCCAACTGGGTCGGAACGAAACAAATTTTTGGAAGGCTGGGGACTGGAACAGTCTTTGGAGCACCCTGTCTATATCAGAATCTGACATCCTCGAAGACCGAGAGGAAACAGAACGGGTCGAGACGGCCTCTCCAACGGCCCCAAAGGGCTAGGGGACCGGCTCTGAGGCGACTCGATGAATATCGGCGCCGAGGAATACACACCAGTTTCCATCGGTGCGAGATGGACTTGGCGCCGAGGAGGAAGTGTCTGAGCGGGCAACCTTTGTCGGCTCCGAGGCTGTGGAGCCGGCGAAGATGACCCGCCTCGATGCCCCAGCTATCGGCTCCGAAGCCAGAGGAGTCGATACTGGTGGCATCGAGGCAGACCGTTCCGACCTCGGCTCCGAAGTCCTTGGAGCCGAAGGAGAGGCCTGCCTTTGTTTCTTAGCGATCGGATCCGACGGACTGGTCGGAGCCGACGCCCTTTTCTTTGGCGGAGAAGGAGAGGATGCCAAAGCTTCTTGAAAGAAGGTTTAATTAATCCCTTAAGAATTAATTTATTTTTCCTCTCCTGGAGGACCCTTGAGGAAAAAGCGTGACATACACTACATGATTCCTGTAAATGCTTTGCCCCTAAGCAATACACACATAGCGAGTGATCGTCCGTGATGGACATTTTGAAGCTACATTTTACACATTTCTTGAAGCCGAAGGCCTAGGATTCTGTGACATTATAGAAATTTCAAAGTAACTGTAAAGAACACTGGTGACACACCTAGAATAGGCTTACAGTTATCACTCGCAATACTCTGAGTTAGTCAAACACAGCACAAACTCTGTAAATGTAATAATTTCTCTCAGTTAGTTCTTATTTAAAGAAGAGAAATGTAAATGATTTAAAACAGGACCGAAGTCACCTACAAATAAAAGACCGGGAAAGGCCTTTCCAGACAAGAGGTACTCTACTCCACACTCACAACACAAGAATTCACCAAGTGAATTTTGTCAAACACACTCAAAACACAAGAATAGCTGTTAAAACAGCTTTTTGTAGAGAATGAAGAAAAAACCTGACAGAAAAACTAGTGAAATAATCACTACTTAACTCAGCCAGCTCGAGACCACGTCTTCACTTGTTAGCGGCAAACGAGATCTGGGGGACTGGTAGTGGTGCATCCTGGGATATGGTAAGCTCAGCCAGTAAGAGACTTCGCTCTTTGGCATAAGCGGGCCGAGTCGGAGCCGAGGGATCGGCTCCGAACCCATCATTCAGAATGTAGGCGAGATAGGATCACATAACATCATCAAGTTGTGGGAGGCTTAACTTCCACAGCAACCATACCTACTAGAACAGCTTCAGTTACTTTCCATGGCTTCAAAACATTTATCTGGTCTAATTATGTTGGTTCCCTTTTTCTCTGGTTGTCTCATCCTTTAAATTAATCTGCTTATTTTTTCAACAGTTTCAAAAGGTCTTAACTCATCCTGCAGGTCGGTAATATACTGTCACAATTGTAAAGGGGTGGTGTTCTTCCTCCCATGATTACTTTGCTATGTCTAGCAAGTCTTGGGGATGTCTGCAACACAGCAGTTCAAGCAGTCTGAATCCTGTTGAGCACTGGGGTACTTTCCCTACAGCTAAAAGAATATGTGAAAGCATCTGGACCCGATTTCTACCTTTCCAGTTCTGCGGCCTTTTATAGCACAGATTTTCATTCAAGCCTATTATGCCTTTTCGTTTACTTCCAGTTTATTTATTGATTTACTTATCGGCATTTGTTTACCAGGATAGTCCACTGGGCCAATAAGGGACCATTTTCAATGGAGGCCTGGGGAGAAAAAGCTTCACAATCAATACATGAACATAGATATGTGACAGGAATCAACAGTTGCAAAGATTCATAAACATACACATGAATGAGCAATTAATAATAAGTTACAGTAAAAATAAGATGAGGGAATAGTACAATAAAAAACAAACTTGTAGACAAATCAAATGTAAAGGCTAACAGTGTATAACAAATCAAATCAGATGTAAAGACTAACATGTCAAAAGTAAAGGCTAACAATGTATAGTACTACTTCAGTACACAAAGCTAGTGCACAAACACACCTTCTTATAGCATCCAGAACAAATTTTTTGGGGGTCTAAATTATTTAGTGAAGTAACTTACCAGCTAATAATGGGTATAACTGGAAATGACAAGGAGTAATTAACAAAATGACATGAAGACTGTTAATTTATTATGTCCTTCAGTACAGAAATTAGTCACCATTTGTCACTTATTCATATTTTAATATTTATATTCATATTTTCATAACTGACAGTCCTACATGTTATTGTGCCATGTGTTGTGATATGCTATGGTGGGAGACAGGGAAATGTATTATTAACTCCCATTTATATCACACTTTAGCTGAGATATTGACAGTTTTTTTTTTTTTTTTACTAATTATGAAAATAAATATTTCCACATGTATTAAATACTTCATCAGCCAAGTGACTTACAAAGTTCTGCATGACATCAGGTGAAACCTTAGATGTTGTTGAAGAAAACTGCCACTGATATTTGCAATGTATGTTGCACGTCTTCATTGATATTCAAGGTTATTTATATTACTAATTATATAATCAAGCATATGCTCTTATATTTCTGTAAATATCCCAACAAACATGCAGTCAGTGAAGAATTTCTTGCTTCATGCAAAATCTTACATCAACCTTACTATCAACATACATCTAAGTTGTACAGTTTCAACGATATGACAATTTGTGAAAGTTTAGCAAAACAAGCTATTCTGGGTTTGAGTGCATTATAATATTTATGGAAAAACTATGAATAAATTACTATCATCACTGTAAAGAATACTTCTTAGTGATAACATTGCTATTTGTACAGTTTTAATATCTTTTATTGTTCACAAAATATTTACATTTGTCATATGCACTTGACAGGCCTACCTGTTTGCACCTGGGTTGCATTCAGGGCTTCATCCCTCTGCCCGGGGGAAAGGGGCAGAATGCAAGAGGTAGGAAGACTTTTCATAGTCTTTTTTTTTACGACTGTTTTAAGCTCTGTTTTTAACCTACAAATTATTGAAATTGGAAACTGCTGTAATCTTTTTGTTACCATTGTTTTAAAGCTTTGTCTTTAACCTACAAATGATTGAAATTGTAAACTGCTGTAATCTTTTTTGTAACCTTTGTTTTGGAGCTTTTCTCCCCAGGACTCCATTGAAAACTGATTCTTATTGGCCCAATGGACCATCCTGGTAAACCAACTGCAAATAAATAATAATAGTATTTTGAAAACAGAAATAATAAGATGAAAGTACAGTTGTGTACACTTACCATAAATGTAGATGTTCGAGCGTATTCACTGTTGCAGTCATGACACTTGAGTTATCTGCCTGCACGTACCCCTCAGTCGGCCCGAATACCAGAGATACTTAGTATTTCTATGTCGGATACTGTCGCTCCAGGACTGATGTCAGGTCGTCAGGGGCATAATAAAAGGCAGCAGATGTCATTATACCAGTATTTCTTGCCCCAAATGTCAGGAGCCCCCCAAATAGGGAGCTATGTTATGATGGGGGAAAACACCACCAGTAAAAAGTAAATACCAATACTCCTGAAAGGGGTGAGTAAAAGGTATAGAAAAGAGAGAGTGAGAGAAACCAGGGGGCTGGAGGGAGGGGAAACCAGGACTGCAACAGTGAATACACTCAAACATCTACATTTATGGTAAGTGTACACAACTGTACTATGTTCTTTGTGTTCCACTGTTGAAGTCATCACACTTGGGTAGATTCCCAAAGCTGAAGAAGGGTGGAGACAGTCAAGAAGAGTTAGGGATGGCTAGAATGCCTTGCAGGACTGCTGTTGCAAAACCTGCCCTGGATTTGGAAAAGACAGGCAGTTGGTAATGCTTGGTGAAGGTGTGTACAGAACTCCAGGTAGCAGCATCCAGGATGTCCCTGGTAGGGACTCCCCTGAGAAATGCTGTAGAGGTAGATGTTGCCCTAGTGGAATGTGTTCTGACCCCCTGAGGGGTTGGTTTCCCATGGTGCGTGTAGCAGAAATGGATGCAATGTGCTATCCATTTGGAAATTGTTTGTTTTGAAATGGCCTTGCCCTCTGCCCCAGTTGCAAAGCTGATTAGTAACTGGTCAGATTTTCTGAAGGGCTTAGTCCTATCAAGGTAGAATCTGAGCTGTCTGTGCATGTCCAAGGAGTGCAGGATCCTTTCCCCTTTATTTTGAGGATTAGGGAAGAAGGTTGGCAAATGGATGGATTGGTTGAGAGCCACACTGGACACCACTTTAGGCGTAAAGGAAGAGTTAGTCCTGAGAGAAACCATGTCAGCATGGAAAATAATGAAAGGTTCCACAGCCATAAGTGCTTGTAGCTCTGAAAATCTTCTAGCTGATGGCCAGAAGCAAGGCTGTTTTCCAAGAGAGGAATTTTAACTCTGCTGACGCTGCAGGTTCAAAGGGGGGAAGGGTGAGCTTTTCCAGTACAAAGTTAAGGTCCCAAGCAGGGGTGGGTGCTCTCCTTGGCGGCCTTAAGTTGTTTGCCCCTCTCAGGAACTGTTTGATAAGAGGGTGCGAGAAGAGAGGTGGCTCAATGTTGTGATGAGCCAAAATGGCTGAGACATGTATCGTAATGGAGGAGAAGGACAGGCCTTTGTGGAGTAGATCTGCTAGGTAATCCAGGATTAAAGGCAGGGATGGCAGAGTTGTGTCCTCTCCTTTAAACTGAACTGAGGAGCAGTACCTTTTCCACTTATCAGCATAGGATTTTCTTGTACTGGGTCTTCTGGCTTCAAGAATGACGTCCAGCACCTGCTTGCTTACAGTTGCTGGGGGAGAATTCAAATAATAAGCCAGGCTGCAAGATTTAGGGTTTGCAGTTGCGGATGCAAAATCTGTCCCTCCTGCTGAGACAGCAGGGCTGGGTTATGGTGTAGGTGCTAGGGTGGCAATGGTGTCAGGCTGCGCAGGAGTGGGTACCAGTGCTGGCATGGCCAGTCCGGGGCAATCAGAATTGTCCTTGGTCTGTCCTGTCTTACTGTCTTATTTTGAGTAATACTCTTGGGAGAATGGGAAGAGGTAGAAAGGCATAGATTGAGAGATTTACCCATTGAAATGACAGGGCATCCACTTTCCAGGTCATGCTGTTAGGATTCCTGGTGCAGAATTTGCTGAGCTGGTGGTTGCAGGGGGAGGCAAAGAGATCCACCTCTGGGGTCCCCATTTCTGAATCAGAAGGTTGAAGGTGCTGGGCTCTAATTGCCACTTGTGTGGGTCTAGGAGATTTCTGCTTAAGTCGTCTGCCACTGAGTTTTGTTTGCCTGGCAGGAATTGAGCTTGCAGATGGACTTGCATGTCCAAGGCCGTGTTCCATAGGGCCATGGCTAACCTGCAGAGTGGGTAAGAGTGGGTTCCCTCCTGCTTTTTGATGTACCACATAACTGTGGTGTTGTCTGTTTTTATTAGCAGTTGTCCTGAAGAGAGTAGGGATCTGAAAGCTGTCAGGGTGTGCTGCACAGCTAGCATCTCTTTCTGGTTGATGTGCAGATGAATTTGACTTGGGCTCTAGTGGCCCTGAATGCATTTGCTGTCCATGTGTGCTCCCCAGGCATAGTCTGATGCATCTTTGGTTAGGGGGTCTGGGAGGTGTGGGGTTGAGTAAAGGGCAGTCTTTTGTTGTGGTTGCATGCTGCTGCCCACCAAAGAAACTCTGTCCTTAGGGTATGACAGGAATGACGGTTTCCAAGTCCTGAGAATGTTGGCAAGTACCAATGAAGTTTCCTCATATGCAGTCTGGCATATGGAATTAGTAGGATGCATGAGGCTATGAACCCTAGGGCCTGCAGGATTTTCCTTGCAGATAGCTTGGTTCTGGTGGCCATTTGAGTCAAATAGTCTGTCAGATAGGCTTGTTTTTCTGAAGTGAGGAATTCCATCTGGGATGCTGTGTCCAAGTTTGCTCCCAGGAATACAATCTTTTGACTGGGCACTAGTTTTGACCTCTTTTCATTGATGGTGTACCCCAGGGATGAAAGAAGGCTTTTTATAAATGTCAGGTGCTGCAACAGCAATTCCTGTCTGCCTATATCAGGCAGTCGCCAAGTACGGGTAAATTTGGATATTTCTCTGCCTGCAGTAAGCAATGGTTGGAGCCAGGCATTTTGTGAATACTCTGGGAGCAGTGGATAAGCCAAAGGGAAGTGCAGAGAACTGATAATGCATAGATCTGGCCCTGAAACATAGATATTTCCTGCATGACTCCCTTATAGGGATGTGCAGATAGGCTTCTTTTAAGTCTAGGGTGACTAACCAGGCATCCTTGGCTAGCATAGGTAGAAGCTGTTGCAGGCTGAGCATTCTGAATTCTGGTACCACCAGGAAGGTGTTGAGAATTGAAAGATCCAGGATTGGACGCCAACAGCCCTCTTTTTTGGATATCAGGAAAAGTCTGGAATAGAATCTTTGACCTATCTTTTCCGCCAGAATCGGTTGAATAGCCCTGATAGACAGCAGTGATAAGACTTGGTTTTGTACCTCTACCCACTGGTTTGGAGGAAGGTCTGGGAACCCTTTTGGGGTTGGCAGAGAGTGGAAGTAGAATTTGTACCCCTGGGATACAATGTTGAGGAAGCATTGGTCTTTGGTGATGGACATCCAGTTTTTTGCATGAAGGGAAAGTTTTCCTCCTAGGGGCACAAGCAGTTGGGCAGAGATGGGGAGTGGAGTAGAGAAGTCATTGTGAGTTCTTTCTGTAAGGAGTTGGCTTAGCACTCCCTGCTTTGCGGGTGGGGGTACTCCATTGCTTAGATCTCTGCATAACCTGAGACTGTAGCCTAGGTGGTCCGTTTCCCCTGGGTCTAGTTTGAGATGGCTTGGAGGGGGCTGGAATGCCTACGGAATCTAGGAGGCTGCACTTGTAACAATTCTTTAACTGTCTGCATAGATTTAGCTTTTTCTTCCATCTTTTTAAGAACAGAGTGCCAAACAGAATGTCCTTGTTCAAAGGAGCATCTAATAACTTTGATTTGACATGGTCTGGCAAGGTCTGTTCCTTAAGCCAGGCATGCCTTCTCAGTACAGAACCAGTGACTGCTGCCCTGCAAGATGCTTCTAGGGCATTAAAGCCACACTGCAATGTATGCTTGCTGACTTGGCTTGCAAAATGCACAAGCTCCTGCAGTTCTTTATTTTCTGCACAGTCTGTAAAGGTTGCTACTTTTTGCTTAATAAGTTCCATAATATGTTGCTGGTACTTCAGCATGTGAAACTGACAATTCAAAGCCCTAATGGCGAGAGTTGCAGAGGTATATACTTTCTTACCCCATCTGTACAAAGCTCTGGAATCCTTGTACGAAGGGGTGGGATTCTTAGCTGTAGTTGCCTTGACACCTTTAGGCCCCAGGAAAATGATCTCTGGGTCAGCAGTAGAATTTTTGAAAAGGAATTTGCGAGAGTCCGGTACTCTGTAGTACCTGTCTGGTTTTCTAGGAGCAGGGGGTAAAGTATCAGAAATAAGACTGGATTCCATAAAGACATCAACAACTTCCAGGACTGGTGGTATTGTTAAAGGCCTATGTTGTGGCAAATCTAGAAATTCTCTGATTCTCTTTTTGGACTGAGGACAGTCTTGGCATTCCCAATTGAAATGCTCTCTTAAAGTATGTAAGGTTTCACCAAAAGAAAAGTCTTCTGGAGGAGAGGCAGTGGGAATGGATTCCTCTGCATCTGAATCCTCATAAGCAGATATGGGCATGTCTTCATAATCAGATACCTCAGAGTCGTCGGACTCTTGGTCTGTTGCACTTGCTGAACTTGGGAACTGGTCTCTTTTTCTCTTAGCAGGGGAAGGCTGACTTCCCCTAATCAGCATAATACAGTCTTCTGCCATTCTAAGCATTTGATGTTGTGGCAAGGGAGCAGGTGCATGCGCTTTGGTCGTCGGTTTTCTAGGCGTAGCGCGTACTCTTGGCCTTAGAAACTCTGTAGTTTTAGACAGAACTGAAGTTGTCAGTTTGTCTTGAACATCGGTAGTGCAAAGAATGTCCTCAGAAGCCTAGCGGCATCAAACCAGACTCCGAACGGATCTCAGTAGAGGCCTGCGAATCCACTGAAGCGGGCATCAGGGGCTGCAAAAGTGCCTCACTGAGAACCGGCGAACTGAAGACTAGCATAACGGAAGCGTTGTCGGCAGCTTTGGACCTGTGTGGTCTGTCTCTGTCTTTATCCTTACATTTTTTCGGAATATCAGTAATCGGATGGCTTACTGAAGCCATTTCGGAATATGGAGATGGAGAACAAAAGTATTTAGTGACAATAAGGGCCTGACGATGAATGGTTTGGGCGTTGAACAAGGCCAAAACTGACAGCAATGTATGTCGTGGTCTGGGCCTAAACAGGTGACGCAGTAAGAATGAAAATCTCTGTGTGGTATTTGCTTTCCACAGGTAAGACAATTGTTAACTTTTTCAGATATCGGTCAGAACAAGAAAAAAGGATCCCCAACAGGGTACTTAGCTTTAGAAGACTTCAGGATGATTCAATTCGTAAACAAAAACTCAGGCAGTGGCTGACTGGCACTCGTGCAAACTGCTTCTGCTTCAGGCTCCTTGGCAAGAAAGACTGATGTAATGGCATCGGCTGCCTGTTTTTATACCCTGACGACCTGACGTCAGTCCTGGAGTGACAACATCTGACACAGAAATACTAAGTCTCTGGTATTCGGGCCAACTGAGGACTACCTGCAGGCAGATAACCCAAGATTGATGACTGCAACAGTAAAACACAAAGAACATCTGCACAGTTACAGAAAGAAAAATGGCGATAATCAGTATTGACTCAAAAAAGTCTTTTGATAGGGTAGACTGTATTTCATAGCAAATGTGTGTTTAAAGATGATTTCTCTAATGAATATTTAGATGTAATAAGGGGACATATAAGGATTCTCTGGCTCAAGTTAAAATACATTTTGGATTGTCTGTCTTTTATTCTGTTGTCTTTCATCCTTCAGCAGAGTCAGTGAGATCAGATTTGAGGGTATACCCAATGGGAGGTCAAAGAAATAAACTACTACTTATTTACTGATAATGTGTTGCTCTATTTAATGAATCCTGTGCAGGTATATGTCTAGGACAAGGTCTAGAGGAATCCTATAAATTAATACTTCAGATGAAGTGAAGAAAAAACTAAACAGGCACTTTCAGAGGCTGAAAATGACTGGGATGGAACTAGATCAATGGGTTCAAAACTTTCTTTTTGTTGGCCTTTGTTACTGCATGCACTTCAACCATTCCCAGCTAATACTCCAGTTAATATTTTGAAGGCAGTTAAAAGTATGCTACTAGACGATCCTGGGAATTCATTAAAGGGCCTAGTGCTAAAAAGGCCCTTATCCCAAGAAGTACCCATTTGCAATTCAGAAACATGTTAGTCACAGAGGTAAGATATTATTAGCTAATTTGCATGTCTCTGAATCACATTTACTACCATGAGGTAGAAATCACTGCTGATCTGCAAAACATAGTAGCTTGTGCGGGCAGTGGCATTCTCCCCCCTTCGCTCCCTCTCACACACACACACACACACACACACACACACACACACACACACACACACACACACACACACACACACACTCTTCAGTCCCAGTCCCTATCCCTAACCTGTCTGTTCTGTTTTCTCACACCCTAAAGTAGTTGGGAGTGATATTATCATATACTCCAACCTCTTTCTGCAAGAAGTCTGGACAAAGCTTAAAATAATGGGGAAACAAGGTCCCAAAAAGGGACAAATTTTAAATATTGCTCTTATAAACTTAGAAAGTTTCTAGAATAACAAGATCTGTGTTAGTATGCATTTTATAAAAGATATGAAGTCTGAACTTCAAATGCATGTCATTATTTATTGACTTTAATCCTCAGTGATTTACCAAAAAACTAATTTTATACAGAACAGCACAAAAATGTGAAGCAAAGATCTAGACATTCTGCAAAAATCTAGACAGTTGAGAGGTTTGGTTATGGTACTTTTCTATTAACGATCAAATAAACAACCAATATCACAGGATCAAAAAAATTTTTGTTTACAATTAGCATAGCGTGTGTGTATGTGTGTGTGTGTGTGCCTCCTGTGGAAGGCTGGGCACCAGGCTGGCAACTCGACACCGTAAAACTCCACTGTCAATCAAGAGCGGACAGGTGATCCGCTGTATTGACCCCTAACCAGGAAAAAGCCGAAAGAAGAAGAAGATCAGAATAAAACATCCCTAAAACACAATGCTTAAATAATATAATACAATTAACTACTTGATTATTACTTCCTTAAATCACTGGCTTTCCTTTTTAAATTTGGTTTGATTGACAAGTGCTCATTCAAATCAGGCCATACATCTGCAGAACAATAAATATACCAGAAAAGTTTCCTATATAAACAGGTGTTTTCCCAAACACCAACCCAAAAACCCTTAACACCTTCAACAAAATGAATCCATTACATACAAATTAATGTTTAAAGTGTTATTTTTAAAATGTGGTTTAATAGAATTACAGAGCTTAAAAATTTTATGATTTAATTTATGTTCAGTCTTCCCAATACAAAATGCTGGACATGCCAAACAAAAGGCAACATAAACAACTCTAGACGTATTAAAAGAACATTTAGTAGCACAGGGAATTACTCTTGGAAAATGATGAATAACCATATTGGGTCCTTCTAGAATATAGCGACACTGTTTACATGAGCTACATTTATTCATATATCCCTGAGATTTTTTTTTTATTATTGAACTCTTTATGTTTAAACAAACTGCCTAAATTATGCAAAGCTTTATAACCAAATCTTGGGGGAAGGCATAATCCTACCCAAATCCAGGTTTATAGATGTAATTCTATCCCACTTTTAAGAAACAATATAATGCACTTCTTTAGAATCAACAGAATGGTGTAAAATGATACAGGATGCAAGCTCAGTAGTACTGTTGTTGTGGTTATAATTAATAGGTTTCTTCAAGATAGGGGCATACTTTTCATGTCTGCCACTTGTGACAAAGTACAGTTGTGTGAAATCTTACCATAATGGCAGACATCCTTGCCTTCACTGCTGCAGTATTCTAAACACATAGGGATTCCCTGCCGTGGAAGTCCAAACATTCGGCCATTCTAACAAAGACTACTTGTTGCTTTTAAAAGGTATACCAAACGTCACTCAAATGCTACTTGCTTTTAATTAAAAGGTATGCAGATCATCACACAAATGCTCCTTGCGTAGAATAGGGCATAAAGGTGACATTCAGTCCTACCATAATCAGAACTGAATGCCCCAGTAGGAACACAGTCCAAGAAACCCAAGAAGTAACCTGTACATCCAGGAAGGCAAAAGACTAAGGGGATGGAGGGAGGGGATGAATACTGCATTACTGAGGGCAAGGACATCTACCATTATGATAAGATTTTACACAACTGTACTATGTCCTTACATTCACTGCTGAAATATTCTTAACAGCTAGCACCACGTTCTATGCAACATGCGATTCGACTAACATCATTTATCTAGCCACCTGTGAATCATGCGATGCCTACTATGTAGGCATGACATCGAGGAGGCTTAGGGATCGCATGTACAATCATGTCTATGATATAAGAAAGGGGAACACCAATAATGCATTGGCTAAGCATTGTCAGCAGTTCCCTAAACATCTTTTTAGGTTTAGGGTTATTCAAATAGATCAACATAAATGGTTGACGAAAACAGGCACTATATTATGTATTACATGAGCATTGTCATGATATAATTGATGGTTTTTTATTTTTATTTTTCATTTATATTGGTATCATGTTTATAGTGTGTATAATATAATAGAAGCACTATATAAACAACAATAGCATAGGTATAAAATATTGTATATAACATGATAGTAATAAAAATGTAAATGAATTAATATTTATGATGGATGAGTTATTGTTCTATGTTACAAGTACTGTCATGATTAATTGGTGATTTATTTACTTTCATTTTTTATTTTTTCATTTTTATCTATATTGGTATAGTGTTTATAATATTTATAACACCACGAAAGCTAGATTTATGAATTGATCTTGATATATGAAATTAAGTTAATGTTTAGTTTGAGATATATAATCTGAATGTAATGCTTACCTATGCTGATGGTATGTCTTGTTGTTTCCGAAACAGCTATCTAAAAAATGTTATGTATGCTAAAATGGCTTTGCTTACTTAAACTTGACGTTATAATGGTAATATCTTTTTAAATGGTTTAATTGGTTGTTTTAATTGATGGTCTAAATTGGATAATTGGGAGTATGTTTTATATTTAAAGGTTGAATTTTAATTAATTAATGTAACCTGATGAAGCGCGCCAGGGTGGTGCGTGAAAGCGCTTGTTCTCTTGTTAAAATAAATTATATATACCTATCGTGGTGGTTCCTCGCAGTTTTCTCTACTTTCATCTTTTTGGCGTTGGAAGGAACCTTTGGATGGTCATCTTTTGCTTGCTGCTACTATTTTTGTTTTTCGTCTGCATTCTTGGCCAGCACACGATGGATTCCTTAAATATTGAACTTGACTATAATCCGGCAAGTACGGGCAGTACTGAGGACTGGAATAATCTTTTTCATCAGCAGGAGAATCCCCTGCTCAATATGGACTTCCATTACAATACCCAATCCACCGCTTCTAATAATATGGAGAATCTACAAGACTTTTATGGTTCCTTGAGATCTCTTGAGAACGATTTATATAAGCTTCACCGGCTTATATGGCAGAGGAGGCATATGGAGGCTTGTCTTCATTTTAAAGTAATCCCCCGTGGTATGCGGGTATTGTGCATGCCAAGTTACGGGGATAGTCACCCGGACCTGCTGCGTAAATGGCAACAACTTAATATTGATTTTGGCACAAAGTATATCAACTTATTAATAGAATATTTTTCTCCCATTGAACTAGATCTTGTTGCCAAAGTGGAAGGTGAGCATAAAAGTTTAATACAGAAATACAAAGGTGACTTGTGCATTTCCAAGCTTAACAATATGCTTAGGCAGGTTGCGTTATATAGCAGCAAGCTTGAGCAAATCAAATTGAAAAAATTGAAGCGAGACTATCAGGACTTCCAGCTGGGCCAGATTTTTGTATGGCCGAGGTTCAATAGGAATGGGACTGAACCGACTGCTAGTGATAATGTTTTTTCAATGAATTCTGTTGAGCATATTGAACATGTTGAGGCACCTAATGAGTCTTGTGCTAGAAAGGAACTATTAGGTGATACCCTGAATAATGAAATATTCCCCTCCAATGTTTCGCTACCCTGCAATCAGCAGGGATTGAAGGTTAATGATGCATTAGGAGCGAGACCTAAATCGAATAACAATGCAACACCTGTTATAACCACGGGTGCTCTTCCTTTAAACCTCCCGCTTCCATACAAAGCCAGGGTGCCTACGCGCTCAATAAGCAGAGGCAGAGGAAAGAGAAAATTCTCGGGCGAGACACCGGAGGCACGGCGGAAGACCAAGAACTGAATACTTTGTTTTTTAATTTCACTTCTTTTGAGTTTACAGCAGATGAGCAATCTCTCCTTAATAAAGGTTTATCCTTTATTCCTTCCAGGGGAAGTGAACTTTCAGAAACGCTGATAGCGCTTCGTCTTTTTGCAAGGAGACTTTCACTTAAGGTACTGTTTTGTGACTCTTCACATGATGATTTTGCGTATACATCCCATATATGCAAAAGGAAAAGTTTATTTACACCTCCTTTGCATAATATGGTTGAGTGTTTTGTACGCTCTTGTAAACATGACTTTTACTTATATTATAAAGAGAAAAAGCACAAAGGAATATATGTGAACTTGAATGTCAACCAGAAATGTTGTCTTGATAGTTTTCGTAGTAATGGTGATATTACATTCAAACCCGCTGACAAAGGAGGAGGGGTTGTTGCTATGGACACCTCCCTCTATGTTGAGCTTATGCATGACATGTTGAATAATGATTCAGCTTATAAGTTGATAGATAAATCAACAGTGGACTCCTTAGTAAGGGAGGTGCATGACACAGTTTATGATCTTTTGATGTGTCGCTGTATAGATAAGAGCTTATATGATTTTTTATTGATAGATTCTCCCTTGATACCCATAATTAAGGGTCTCCCGAAAATACATAAAGGAATGCACCCCCCTCCTCTACGCCCTATAGTTTCAGGTAGGCACTGGGTGACAGAAAATGCTTCGATTTTTATACAGACCAAGCTAGGTCCTTTGGTTAAGCTAATACCTACGATTTTAAAAGACACCTATGGACTATTGCATGATTTAAAACAAGATTCCTTATGTAAGAACTTACAGAAGAATACTTTATTGGTTACATTGGATATTAGGAATTTGTTTACAAGCATCCCGAATGACTTTGGCTTGGAAGCCATAAGGGAGTGCTTGCATGTATATGGAACATTGGATAAATCTGACCAAATGTTAGTCTGTAGTTTGTTAGATATGGTGTTAAATAATAACATTTTCCTTTTTCGTGACCAGATCTATGCACAAACATGGGGAGTAGCCATGGGCACTCCCTGTGCGAATGCATATGCAAATTTAGTTATCTATCAATGGGAAAGGAGATTCATCTTTAATAATGAGAGGTTTAAGAATATAATTCTGTATAGGCGTTTTGTGGACGACATTCTTTTGTTTTGGAATAATGATATAGATTCACTACATGAGTTTGTCGCATATATGGAATCAACCACCTCATTTTTAAAATTTACTTTTGAATATTCACTAAATTATATAAACTTTTTGGATGTTACCCTTATTAAAGATGATAATAGCAATATTACTAAAACACTATATAGAAAGCCATGCTGGAGGAATGGAATCCTTCATTTCGATAGCATGCACCCTCGCTATATTTTTCGAAATGTAATAAAAGGGCAGGTAACAAGAATTTCCAGACTTTGTAGTAAGCAGGAGGATATACATACTCTGGTTGAACATCAGAAGAATTGTTTTGTTAATAGAGGCTATCCTGCTGGTTTAGTGGACGATTTAATTTCGTCCACACTCGAGACTTCTACATATGTTAAAAAAGCGGGTTCTAGCCATAATTTTAAGAGGAATGAAGTAGGTTTGCCTTTTAGTATTAAATACACGAATGATATACATCATATTATGGGCATTGTGAAGAACAATTGGAAGATTCTTCTTCTTGATTCAACATTGACACAGATTGTGGGTGAAAGACCTATCTTTAGATTTAACAACAGTTTGAACCTAAAAAGGCTACTCTGTAATGATAAAATTGATGTCCAGCAGATAGACATTAGGTCTTGTTACAAGAAGGGCACTTACTCATGCACTAAATGCAGCATGTGTACTTATATATCGAAGACTCAGAAATTTGAAGTACCAGGTATAAATGTAACTTTTACACCCACGTTTTATGCAACATGCGACTCGACTAACATCATTTATTTAGCCACCTGTGAATCATGCGATGCCTACTATGTAGGCATGACATCGAGGAGACTTAGGGATCGCATGTACAATCATGTCTATGATATAAGAAAGGGGAACACCAATAATGCATTGGCTAAGCATTGTCAGCAGTTCCCTAAACATCTTTTTATGTTTAGGGTTATTCAGATGCATAAGAATAAAAGAGAAGGGGATGTCATGGGGTCTCTTGAACTCCATGAATTGAGATGGATTTTGAACCTTAGATCCCATATTGAACCTGGTCTGAACTCAGCGGTTAGTATTCGACCAGCTTTATTAGGAGATAGATGAGTCATCTACCCTGTCCCTTTATGGTTTATTATATTTTGTTCTATTTCGTTTCATTTTGTTCTATTTTGTTTCATTTTACTTTTATTATTACTTTCTAGATTTTCTAGATCATGTATTGTTAGCTTATTCATTCTTCATACAAATTAGATCAACACAAATGGTTGATGAAAATAGGCACCACATCATGTATTACATCAGCATTGTTATGATATAATTGATGTTTTTTATTTTTATTTTTCATTTTTCATTTATATTGGTATCATGTTTATAGTGTGTATAATATAATAGAAGCACTATATAAACAACAATAGCATAGGTATAAAATATTATATATAACATGATAGTAATAATAATGTAAATGAATTAATATTTATGATGGATGTGAAATTGTTCTATTGTCATCATTAATTGGTGATTTATCTATTTTATTTATTTTTTATTTCTTCATTTTTATCTATATTGGTATAGTGTTTATAATATTTATAACACCACGAAAGCTAGATTTATGAATTGATCTTGATATATGAAATTAAGTTAATGTTTAGTTTGAGATATATAATCTGAATGTAATGCTTGCCTATGCTGATGGTATGTCTTGTTGTTTCCGAAACAGCTATCTAAAAAATGTTATGTATGCTAAAATGGCTTTGCTTACTTAAACTTGACGTTATAATGGTAATATCTTTTTAAATGGTTTAATTAGTTGTTTTAATTGATGGTCTAAATTGGATAATTGGGAGTATGTTTTATATTTAAAGGTTGAATTTTAATTAATTAATGTAACCTGATGAAGCGTGCCAGGGTGGTGCGTGAAAGCGCTTGTTTCTCTTGTTAAAATAAATTATATATACCTATCGTGGTGGTTCCTTGCAGTTTTCTCTACATTCTTAACAGCTAGGAGAGTGCCAAAGCTCAAGAGGAAACTTGGAAAGGGGAAGGTGCAGAACAGCACCCTAAAACGCCATGAAGAATGACAATAGCAAAATAAGCTCTAGCTCTAGAAATACCATCAAACATGTAGTGCTTGGTAAAGGTATACACAGAAGTCCAGGTAGCTGCCTCAAGAAAAGAATTACTATCTAAGCCCTAGACAAAAGCACCAGAAGAAGCCACAGCTCTAGCAGAATGAACCTTAACTGAAGAAAGAAAGGCTCTTGCTATGAAAAGTGTAACAAAAGGAAATGGCCATAGAAATCCAAGAAGAAAAAGTTTGCTTGGATACTGCATGTCCATAAGATCTAGGATGAAAAAAAATAAATAAATAACTGATCAGATTTTTTAATAGCCTTAAGCTTATCCAAATAAACCCTGAGTTGCCTATTTGCCTATGCACGTACAAAGTATGCAGCACCCTCTCACTGTCAGATTGTGGACAGGGGAAAAAAGCAGACAGATTAATAGACTGATTCAGTGATAACTCATTAACCACCTTAGGCATAAAAGAAGGGTTAGTGCATAAGGACACCATGTCCCCATGAAAGACCAAAAAAGGAGGACAAGCCATAAGGGCCTGCAAGTCAGATACCCATCTGGCAGAAGTAAGAGCTAACAAAAGAACAGTCTTCCAGGAAAGAAACATTCAGGCTGGTGGCAAAGACGTTCTGATTATGGTAGGCCTGAACGTCACCTTTATGCCCTATGCTACGCAAGGAGCATTTGTGTGACGTTCTGCATACCTTTTAATTAAAAGCAAGGATTAGTCTTTGGTAGACTGTCGGAACATTTGGGCTTCCATGGCAAGGAATCCCTTATCTGTTAAGAATACTGCAGTAGTGAATGTAAGGACATCTACTAATTCATCCAAAAAGCCTCAGGATAATTTCTAGTTAAGAACATAGATTTCAAATTATGACAATGTCATATAAAAGTGTCAATCAGAAATAAAGTGATGTTGAAACAAGATGACCTTTCACAATCCCTTATTTTGTGCAACAGAATGAGCACTACCAAAATGTAGAGAATTATTTGAAAATGTCTCTTTTCTGAAAATATTTGACTTGTAACAATGATCATCATAATTCTTATGCAAGTAAACATCAAAGAATGAAACACCTTGTTTATCCATCTGAAATGTAAACTCAAGAAATGATGTAGTGGATTTTAAGAATTCAAAAAGTTCCAATATGGAATCAAGGCAACCACTCCATATAACAAACATGTCATCCAATAACTGTAAATACAGTTTCAAAACAGAATTATACTTACGGCTCAAAATAAAGGCATATTCCCAATAACAAAGAAAAAGTTATGTCTTAACATAACTTGGCATCTGTGTTGTCTTCCTTCATTCTTCCCCACGATAGGATCTTCGATCCGACTCAGCCACTTTCCACAGACTTGGACCCAACTCTGAAGCTCCTCCCTCATACCCACAATAACCTGCATCCACCCAACTGCCTAAGATAGAGTTTGCCAAATCTAACCATGCCACACTCAGACAAAAAAGACTGGCAGAAGAGGCTCAGATACCAGAGTAACAGTCCTGAGCTCATCCAGTTACCTCAAGAAAAAAGGCCAGAGGGATGGTTGGGTGGGAAAGTGAGGATGAATGAAGGAAGACAACACAGATGTCAAGTTATGGTAAGACATAACTTTTTAATCTGATGTTGTTTCCTTCATTTATCCTCACAATAAGGTCCCCAGATACGAGAACCTTCCTTTCATGGAAGGACATGCTGGAGCACCATCAAACTAAAGGAAGCCCTGCTCCTGGTAATAACATCCAATTTGTAATGTGACACAAAGGTGTGATTATTAGACCATGTAGTTGTTGCACAAATATCTGGCAAAAAAGTGGAGGACATAGCCATAGCTCTGGTACAATGTGCTTAAGTAATTGCAACCCTCTGGAAGAATAAATGAAGGAATGCAATCTGAGAGCCATTTTGCTAGGGTGACTTCTGATACTGCTTGACCAAGTCTATTAAAAAAAAAGGCTATAAAAAGCTGATCAAACTTTCTGTATTGCTCGGTCCTGGAAAATGGAAATGGAGCCGTCTATGAACATCTAAAAGATAAAAAACATATTCCTGTTTGTTTGAAAAATTGGGAAAACACTGGAAGTTGAATGGAGTGAATAATATTACTTCCTGTGGCCACTTTAGGCATAAATGATGGATTAGTGCATAAGGACACTCTACTCTTATGGAACAAAATGTAAGGAGGTTTAGAAGATGCCTGAAGCTCAGAAATCTTCTTGGATGAAGCAACAGCCATCAAGAGAACTGTTTTCCAGGACAGAAACTTCATGTCGCAAGTAGCCGCAGGTTCAAAGGGGACCTATGTCAGTGCCTGCAGCACCAGTGTAAGTTCCCAAAGAGGAGAAGGATCTCTAATGGGGGCCTCAATAAGAAAATGCCCTTCATGAAAGACTTACATAATCTGAAAGTGAACAAAGAGCGTGTTTGACTAGCCATGTGAAAATTAGAAATGGCCGCTAACTGCAGCTTAACAATGGAAAAGCTAGCACCCTCATTGAAAAGGGTACAGAGAAACAAAAACAGTTCTGACACAGGTGCTGAGAATGGATCAGTGTTCCTGTTGGTAGCCCAAACAACAAATCTCTTCCATTTGCTATTGTAGACCTTCTTAGTGGAAGCCTTTTGAAATGCTAGAAGAATCTTTCGGACCGGGAACCGAAGCCTGGATTTTCTAATCAAGGTCAGAATTGGAGAAACCAAGCGGTCAGTTTCAGGGTTCAAAGATTTGAGTGTTGCATTCCTGAGGGGTTAGAGAGGAGGTGCAGAGTGGGTACCAATATCCAGGGAGGATACTTCAGGTGAGACCATAAGAAGGGGAACCACACTTAGCAAGGCCAGAAGAGGGCAATACGGATGACTGAGCTCTTTAATCGGACTGTCTTCTGAAGAAACTTGGATAAGCAGAAGAGGAGGTTAAGTATACAGGAGACACGGGGGGGGGGGGGCAATCGTGGACTACAGCATCCCTCAGGATCTCCCCTAGAGGAGGGATCAGAGCAAAACACTTGCTTCATTTGTTTTGAGGGGACAGGAAGAGAGGTCTCAGCAAGGTTGACCCCAACTGCTGAAGAGCATGTTCTCTACTGACTGGTTGAAGGACTACTCGTTTGGAATCAGAAGTGACCTGCTGAGTCTGTCTGCCAGATCACTGGTTTTCCCTGGAATGTGTGTGTTGCAATTAGAAGCGGTCTGAAGAGATTGCCCACTCCCACACCCTCAGGGCCTCCCTGCATAGGGGGAATGATGGGTTCCTGCTTGCTTGCTGATGTACCATACAATAGACATGTTGTTGGAGTGTACTGCAATAGTCCCAAGAGGGAGAACATCCTAAAAGGCTTGCAAAGTTAGAAGGACAGCTCTTATCTCTAGGACACTGATATACAAGTTGGTCTCAGGCATCGACCACGTGCTTTGGACTATCTTCCCATTATAATGCCCCCCCCCACCTGAACTGGGAAACATTTGTGGTTACAGATGCTACCGGAGGATCACTGATAAAGGGTCTGCCAAGGACAACATTTGTCAGTGTGAATTCACCAACTGACATGATATTTGCAGATGGGAGTCAATGTGATTAGAAAGGACAAGGGATGAGACAGAATGGACCACTGACTGGCTAGTGTCCACTGTAAAACCCACATCAAGAACCTGTCCAGGGGAACTAATAGGATGTCTGCAGACATGGACCCCAGGACCTGCAACGTCAGCCAAACGGAGGAGGTTTGAGTTGCTAATAACTGTGGGACTTGATTTCTCAGAATGGTTATATGATGTACAGAAAGACAGGCTATATGATGTCTGGTACTAAGGTGCATACCTATGAACTCTGGGTTCTGAACTGGAAAAAGATTAGACTTGTCCATATTTATGGTGATAGCCAAGGACTGAGGTAACTGAAGTAAGTAGTCCCTGGCCTGAATAAGTCAATGCTTCATGGAAGTGGTTAGGAGCCAATCGTCTAAATATGGAAACACCTGGAATCCCTTGAGCCTCAGGTGAGTGGCTACCTCCACCATGCATTTGGTGAACATCCAGGAGGATGTGGTGAGCCCAAAGGGCAGTGCTCTGAACTGGTAATGACTGGCTCCCAGCCGGAAGCGCAGAAATCCCCTGAAGCATCTGTCTATTTTGATGTGATAGTATGCATCCTTGAGATCTATCGAGCACATCCAATCGTCCTTCTGCAACAACAGCAGAATGGACTGAACCATAACCATTTGGAACCTTGCTATCTTTACATATTCATTTAACTTGCTGGGATCCAAAATGGGTCTTAGGTCCCCTGTCTTTTTTGGCACTAAAAAGAAACGGGAGTAGGTTCTGAATCCTCTCTGTTCGGTTGGGACCTCCTGGATGATTGTTTTGAAGAAGTTGTTGAATTTCCTGTGCTGCCTGTTCCCATTTAGTGGGTGGCACGCCCAGGAGGCTTCTTGAATTTGGAGGGGGGGGGGGATAAGAAGTTATGTACCTACCATAATGTTCCATGTTAGTTGCCTTCTTTCTTGCTGGATGTGTTCGGAGCCGAACCTCGGCTCCGACTCGGCCAATACTAAAGCTCGAGAGCTAATTCCACCGGCTCAAGGCTCCCCTATATCCCACAATGCTAGGCGGTAACTACTCAGATCTTGTTTGATAGCTAAACCAAGCAATTCTGGTCTCCATAGTATGGAGAAAAAAGAACCCACCTCTATATAAACCTGAATGTAAGCTACACAAACATAAAAGGGGGAATAGAGATGGTAGAACATGTGGGAAGGAAACTCCAAAGGAAGATTCGAAAATTTCCTATCGGTCTGTCCAGGCTAGGGGGAAGGAGGGTGGGATGCAAGAAAGAAGACGAGAAGACAACTAACATGGAACGTTATGGTAGGTACATTACTTCTTAATGTTAAGTTGTCAATCTCGCCTTCATTCTTGCTGGATGGGACCGCGTCCCTAGCACCTTATTCCGGGTGGCCTATCGGAACAGACTCTTAAGAACAGTGGAACCAAAGCTGGCACGGTTTCTGGAGGCCATATCCAATTTGTAATGTAAAATGAAGGTATGAGGAGAAGCCCAAGTGGCTGCTGCACAAATGGAATCTATAGGCAGCCTGTCCTGAAAAGCTACAGATGTAGCTAATGCCCTAGTTGAATGAGCTCTAGGTCTTGAAGGCAGTTTTTGATGTCTTATTTCATAGATGAAGGTAATTATAGAGGTAAGCCATCTTGAAAGGGACACCTTAGTAACTGGAAGGCCCAATTTCCCTTCCGCATAAGACAGGAAAAGTTGATCAGATTTCCTGAACTGTTTAGTCCTGTCTAAATAATATCTAAGTTGGCGATGAACATCTAGAAAATTTTACTTTTGTTCCGACCTGTTGGAATAGTCAGGGAAAAATACTGGGAGATCAATCGTTTGGTTCAGATTTGTCTCAGAGGAAACTTTAGGTAGGAAGGACGGATTAGTCCGGAGGGACACCCTATCTTTGTGGAAAACTAAGTAAGGAGGACGACTGCACAGAGCATGAAGTTCAGATACTCTTCTAGCTGAAGTTATGGCTACCAGAAAAAGTGTTTTCCATGAGAGCAGTTTAAGAGGGCATGATGCCACTGGTTCGAAGGTGGGGAGGATCAAGGATGCCAGAACCAAATTCAAGTCCCATTGAGATGGGGGATCTTTGATTGGGGGTTTGAGCAGAAAAACACCTCTTAAAAAGGCTTTGCAGAGCTTATGGGACATGATACTGGAGTCTGAGACTCCTACATGAAAATTAGATATAGCAGCTAGTTGTACTCTAATGGTACATGAAGATGAGCCTAAATGGAAGAGCTCTGCCAGAAAGTTTAGGATAGACTGGATAGGTGCAGTGAAGGGGTCTATATTCTTTGATGCTGCCCAGAAGGAAAAATGTTTCCATTTACTATTATAAATCTTCCTGGTAGAAGATTTGTGAGAGGCTATCAGGATGTTCGGACGAATGAGAGATTAAGGGAAGCCTGGCTAGGGTAGGAATTGGAGAAACCACGCTGTGAGGTTGAGAGAATGAAGGGAGTGGTGCAGCTGGCCCGACTGGTGGGTCAACAGATCTGGCACCGGGTCCAGATGCCAAGGCTGCTCCAAAAGGTAATGATGGAGGAACGGAAACCATATCTGTCGAGGCCAGTAAGGGGCAATGAGGATCATTGTAACTCTCAAGGCGATAGCTTTCTGAATTAATTGAGATATCAGTGGAAAAGGGGGAAAAGCATACAGAAGTCCCCGGGGCCAATCATGGACTAGAGCATCTCTGGTGGGATGGCCTGGTAACGGGAAGAGAGTGAAGAAGTCGTGACACTTGCTGTTTTGGGGAGTAGCAAAAAGATCGCAGCAAGGCTGGCCCCATCTTTGGAAGACTTCTTCCAGCACTGATTTCTTCAGTGACCACTCGTGGGGCATCAGAATGGCCCGGCTCAACTTGTCCGCAATCACATTGGACTTCCCGGGAATGTGCGTTGCTATCACAAAATGCTGAGAAGAAATCGCCCACTGCCAAAGTCTGAGTGCCTCTCGACATAAGGGGTAGGATCTGGTTCCGCCCTGTTTGTTGATGTACCACACTATGGACATGTTGTCCGTCTGAATTGCAATAGTCCCCGTGGGAAGAGAGTCCTGAAGGGCTTGCAACGCTAAAAGCCCTGCTCTTATCTCTAAGACATTTATGTGCAAGTGGCACTCGAAAGGTTGCCACGTGCCCTGGACTGTCCTGCCCTGATAATGCCCCCCCCACCCGATCAGGGAGGCGTCCATTGTCACCGTGGCGACTGGGGGGGGGGGAACGAAAGGTCTGCCTTGGAGAACTTGAGGTGATGTGATCCACCAAGACAAGTGATTCTTACATGATTGAGTTATTAATATGATGTGAGACATCGGGAGCTGTTGGAAGGACCATTGAATAAACAGCATCCATTGGAGGATCCTCATGTGGAAACGAGCTAAGGGGAGAAGGGTGATAGTAGCTGCCATGAGTCCTAATACCTTCAAGACTACCCTGGCTTTGACCTTGTTGCATTGTAGTAGAAGGTAAACTTGTTTGCGGATATCTAACACTCTTTGCTCTGTAAGTCTGGCGGAAAGATTGAGTGTGTCTAAGGTGGCGCCTATAAAAGTAATAGATTGACAAGGCGACAAAGCAGATTTTTCGAAATTTATTGAAATGCCTAGAGCTTGGCAAGTTTGGATGGTGAAGTCTCTGGCTAGAAGCAGTTGATGTCTGGTGGTGGCAGTAAGGAGCCAGTCGTCTAAATATGGAAACACCTGGAATCCTTGACGTCTCAAGTGAGCCGCGACCACTGCCATGCATTTGATAAACACTCGGGGGGCTGTAGTGAGACCAAAGGGCAGGGCTCTGAACTGGTAGTGACTGGCTCCCAGCCTGAAGCGGAGAAACCTCCTGGAGCGTCTGTGCATTTTGATATGGTAGTACGCATCCTGAAGGTCTATCGAGCACATCCAATTGTCCTGACCCAGGAAGGGTAGAATGGACTGTAGCGTGACCATCCAGAATTTTGTTTTCTTGATATAATTGTTTAACTTGCTGAGATCCAGTATAGGTCTCCAGTTCCCTGTTTTTCTTGGTACCAAAAAGAATTTTGAGTAGATTCCGGATCCTTGCTGGTCTACTGGGACTGACTGGATAGCTCTTTTTGATAGCAGCTTTGATATTTCTACTGCTGCTTGTTCCCTTAGACTGGGTGGAACGTCTGGAAGGGATCCTTTGGGTTGGGAAGGGGTGTGAATAAAGGGAATTTTGTAACCCTCGGATATCATTGACTGTACCCATTTGTCTTGGGTGAGGGAAAGCCAGGCTATTGGGTACAGTGATAATCTTCCCCCGACTGCCTCCGAAGGTGGACAGCTGGGCAGCTCCTTAGGGATGCTGAAAGGGTTTGTCAGAGGGCAGCGTCTATTGTTATTCCCCCCTCTGCCTCTAGAGGGGAATCGACCTTGTACGTCAGATGAGACTCCCTGAGGCTTGCGGAACCACATTTTTCCTCCCCTCTGACCTTTTGGATAAGGTCTAGAAGGGGTAGAAAAATGGACTCCCACGGCAGAGAGGGTCTTACCTTCCACCTCGCACCTAGTCAATGTATCCTTCACCTGAGGACCAAACAATGTTGAGCCATCAAAGGGGGAATTGGTGAAGGACGCCTTGAAAGGGTCCACAAAATTGCAAAGCCGCATCCAGGCGCGACGTCGTAAAGCTACACCTGGGCCTGCGGCCCTACTCGCCCCATCAGCAGCATATGAGATAAGCCGCATGGAGGAGTTAACAATCAAATTCAGGGTTGCCAACTGGGAGTTCATTTTGTCTTGGAACCCCTCAGCTGTTGGATCCTGTATAGCCACCCATATCTTTGAGCAAATTTCTCTGGAGACGGGTGAAGTGACACAAGTAGTTCAGCGACCGCATTGGGAAGGTAGCTGAGGAAAACATCCGCTTACCGTACCTGTCCATGGTCCTAGATTCCTTATTAGGAGGATGGACAGGTACCGAAGGATCGGCTAACTCCTTCTTAGTGGCTCCGGCCACCACCATGGCATCAACAGAAACACCTTTTGATAGAAACTCTTTGTCCTTAGGGGCAGTAATAAATTTTGACGGCCTCCTTGGGGTAGGTTCCACTGAATCAGGGGCCGTCCAAGCATCAGTGTCAGAGGTGATAGACTCAGGGGAGTCAATGTGCTTCCTCTTGCACTGTCTCTTCCGAGGGGGTTCTCCTACCAGATCAGGAGAGGCCTCGGAAGAGGAGAAATTCCCAATGGGGAAACCTGAGGAGTTGGCTCTCTGTGGTCTGATACAAGGGGATGGGTAGAAATCACCGCAGGCACTGAAGAGGGAGGAGCTGACAGAGCCGACTGTGGAGTAAACACTGGGTCTAGCACGCTCCGCATGACCTCGAAGGCGCCCCTATCAGTCAAGGCCAGAGATCCCCTCTCCGAGGAGACAAGGACCCCCCCAGCACCGACAGGGACGGCTCCGAGGCTGATGTCAGAGCCGAACTCACCAGCGCCGACGCTCCGAGAGGGAGAACGGGGTCGGACAAGATCCCTCCAATGAGGAAATCGGAGCAGACGACGGAGCCGAAAAGGAAGGTATCGGCTCCGAAGCACCGACAGCCACGGCTCCGATGAGCCCCGGCTCCGAACTTAAAGGAGTCGGAGGAGGAATAAAATCAGGGATGGAAATAGCCGCTGACTGTTGATTAGGGCTATGCAGCATTTGGGCCAGTGCCTCGGACTTGAGAAGTCTACTCACCACCCTTTGTAAATCATGGTCGGACAGCCTGGAGGACCGAGAGGAGTGAGACCTATGGCTCCATTCTGATAGAAGAGGAGATCCCGGCGCCGAATGGATGGAGCCGATGGAAGGGGACCTAGACCTCTTCTTAGCAGGTGGCTCCGATAAGCCTATCGGAGCTGATTGAGTCTTGTCAACCTCGGCTCCAGCCAGAGCCGAGGTGATAGTATGAGATTTGGAAACATCGGCTCCAACCAGAGCTGATGTTGAAGCCGATCTAATGCTTCCAGGGGACAGCTCAGAAACTGGAGCCGACGGTCTGGAAGTCTTAGAAGGCTTCCCCAACACAGACTGGGTCGGGGGGCCTTCAGGCTTTAACAAGCCACGTAAAATCAATTTATTTTTGCGTTCCTGCAGGACTCTAGGGCTGAATGCATGGCATACAGCACATGAGTCCTGCAGGTGCAAAGGTCCCAGGCAATATACACAAGAAGTGTGACTGTCTGTCAGAGACATTTGCTGACAGCACAAATCACACTTCTTGAAGCCTGAGACCTTGGAGTCTTTAGACATCCTAACTCAGTGTAAAAACACAAGCACAACACACAAACACACCCTTAAGTCAAAATAAAAATTTAGTCACACTGAAGGACTAGGGGAAGGAGACGGAGAGGGCCAAAGGCCTAAAAGTTAATAAGGGAATAAAAAGGGACTTCAGACACTAGAGGGGGACCCGATTTAAACTACTGAAGTACTATAAATAAAACTATGGTAAAAGGAAAAAATTAGGGGTTGAAATAGAAGCTTCTAATTAGAAAGCCTACTAACCTGCCAGAGCCGGTAGAAGAAGCACCTCGTCAGCTAAGTGGCAAATGAGATCTGAGTAGTTACCGCCTAGCATTGTGGGATATAGGGGAGCCTGGAGCCGGTGGAATTAGCTCTCGAGCTTTAGTATTGGCCGAGTGGGAGCCGAGGTTCGGCTCCGAACCCATCCAACAAGAATGAAGGCGAGATTGACAACTTAACATTGAATATTAACAGCCTCTGGTTATCACGCTTAGCACTCAATGGTTTTGACTCAATTGTGTCCAGGCTTCCGGGTGCAAAGCTAATCATCCCCTGACTGCCTCCAGAGATGAACAGCCAGGTAGCATCTCAGGAGCTCTGGCGGGGCTTATTGGAAGGAGGTTTTCCCTGAAGCCCTGGTTCTGCGAACCCTCTCTGCCTCTAGGGTGGTGTCTACTATTAAACCCTCATCCTCTGACTGTACAGGAGGGTTCTGCATGCAGGTCCTGGAAAGACCCTTGGGACTTGTGGAACCACATTTTCTTGTCCCCATGCTGGTTTCTGGAAAAGGACCTCTGGGAGGTAAAAAAACTTGATTCCAACAGCAGAAAGGGTCTTCCCATCCTTTTCACTGTGAGTGAGAGTGTCTCTAACCGAAGGCCAAAAAAAGGAGAAGCCATCACAGGGGGAACTGACAAATGATGCCTTAAAGGGCTCCGCAAAATCACATAGAATCAGATGGCCTAATCCAGTCATGTCTCCTTAGGAAAAGTCTTGAACTAGCTGCTTGCAATGTGCACTCCGTGGTATGGGAGATTAACCTCATCAAAGAACTGGCGATGGATGAAAGATTGGCCAGCTTGGGAGAAACTTTCTTAAATTCCTCTGCAGACATGGGCTCAGACAGAAACTATCAGTTCTTTGGCCAGGTCCCTCTGAAGCTGAATAAAATGGGCTAGACAGTTTAATGCCGAGGTGTAAATGTGCTTACTAATTCTGTCCATTACTGTAAACTCCTTGTTCGGCAGATAGACATTGGCAGTTTCCTCTGCCAATTCGTTCTTGGTGGCCACCACCATGACGATAGCATCAACCATGGGACCCTTAATTCAATGTTTCCTGTCCATGGAGAGCACTAAAAATCAATCAGGCCACTTGGGTATAGGCTCAATGGAGTCCGGCTCCTTCCACACACAGCAAGATATTAAATCCACTAGGGCATCTACCTGGGGGGGGGGGGTCACCCAGGAAGTAGATGGGCCCGTCCCGAATGCCTCCAAGAGAACTGACTCCTCAGAGGAAAGAGGTTGGGCAGACCACCCACCTTTCTGCTTTAGAATTTCCAAAATGTCTCAAAAGGAAATATCCTCAGGTGGGGATCGAAGGGGATCCTTCCCCCTCAGTATCCTCAGTCCAGGACTCCAGGGGGGAGTCTATGTGCCTCCTTTTACACATCCTCTTCCGAGGAACCCCCTCAGTGGGGAATTCAGAGGAGGTATCTGAAGAGGGGGATCTCTCTTGAGCATGAAAGTCTTGGAGGCAAGCTTGGGATGGAAAGACTCATGGCAGGATGAGAGAGAAAAAGGCCTGGATCTGATGAAGGTGCAGGGGCAGACTGAGGAACTTGCACGGTTGAATCTCTAACCAAGGAGAAGACCCTCTCTACAACCTGAAAGGCTAAAGGGCCATGCGAAGCCCTATCCAGATCCCCCAGAGTCAAAGTTACAGAAGACAGAAAGACAGGACTTACACCAGATCTGTGGCCTCCAGAAGTGATCGGACCTAAGCTATCAAGTGCTGAAGCCCCCAAAGAAAGGGATGGCTCTGAAAAGGATGGAGCTGATCCCAGTACCCTGGACCTGTCACTAATGCTATGGCTCCAAGACTCGCTCTGCTCCGACAAGGCCAGAACTGGGCTAGTCAAGGGCATACTTGGGGTCAAGGAAGGAAGTTTCCACTGCACCGATTCCAGCATGTACAGCAGTCCTGAATCTCTAGGCTCCAAAGCCAGGGGACAGATCAGAGAAAGAGGCTGGATACAGTGACCTGGGTAGCTCATGGATCTGACAGGGGACGGACCAGAAACTACCCCCATCTGGATCTGGGCCTTATTATTTATTTATTTATTTTACATTTGTTGACCGCCGCTAGTCTGGATATATATCCATTTTTTTAGAGAGAGGGAGAAAAAAAAAAAACAAAAAACATAAAACAATGAGATAAACAGAGAGATATTTGTTATTAATAAACACATAGAAATAAAATAAAAATTAGTAAAAAACCAATAGTAATAATAATAAGACCTAGTGACAAAGTTAAAAAAAAAAAAAAAATTAGGCACACCATCAAAAGTCAAAAAGGAGCAGTTTAAAGCATCTAAGTTAATTCCAAATATAGCTATGCCATAAGGCTCCTACTATAAAATAAAAAAAACAGAAAGAGGAGAGAAGAGGAGAAAGAAAAGATAAGGGGAAGGGAGAAGAGATTGTAGTCAAGAAATGGGAGAAGACATGAGAAAAAAAAAGACAAAAAGAGGAATATAAATAAATGATACAAACAAGAGGATATGGGAGAGGTAAGAGAAATAGGTCAGAGCATAGAAGGAAATATTAGGGAAAAGAAAGATAAATGCTAGGTCATCAGCACAAGATAGGGTAAAAAGGAGAGGGGGGGAAAAAGTCAGTCTGGTGGATTACATGAGCAAAGCCAGTGGTTTTGGAAGTACAGTTTTTTTTGTTGTTTGAAGAAGAGAGGTAGGGATGTTTATATTATATCCCTAGGCAGCAAATTCCATATTCGCCTACAGTATTAGTGAATAAAGAGTCACCAGCTAAGTTGTGAGCTTTGTGGGTTTGGTCAAGAGTTTAGAAGAGGAGCCAAGGGGTAAGAGATTGTTAAAAGGAGTAAGAGCTGAGATAGAATAGGTGTGTTTTCAGGTTGTTGGTACAGAATTTTTGCACAACAGTAAGTTGAGAGATTGCAAGATGATTTTTTAGTTCTAGCCAGCCTAGATGTGATGGGTGAAGGAGGTTACCAGGCTAAGCGGCAATGTTATTATAGCAGGTTGCAAGTTTGTTTTTTGTTAGTTTTCTTGAGGGTTGGTGAAGATAGAGAGGCATAAAAGAGAGAGTGGATATGAGATGAGGAGTGGGCAATAGTAGCTCTAGATGGGGGTAAGAAAATGGTTTAATACGTAAAAGGATCCAATCTTTCTGTTTACTGATTTGATGGTGTTGTTGATGTGTTGATCAAAGAGAGATTATTCGATGGTTATGCCAAGTAGTTTAGTTGTCAAGTCAGGAGAGATGACTGTGTTGTTGTTAGACAAGATTGTGAAATGTAATGGGGAGAATGCAGTGGTGGGGGTGAAGAGGAGGAGCATTAAGGAGAAGATATAGATCTAGTAAACCAAGTTTCTACTGGAGGAATAACAAGTGGAGATCATTTATAAAAGGGAGAAGAGAAGTGGTCCAAGAATAGAGCCCTGAGGGACTGGAGTAAGGAGGAGATGTGTTTGTCCCAAAGAACAGCTTGTTGTCTGTTGCTGAGATATGAACTAAACCATTTTAAAGTAAGTTTATCAAATGAAAGGGATTCAAGAATAGTAATTAAAGCAGGGTGGTTAACCATATCAAAAGCTTTTGAGGTCAATGAAAAGAGCAGAAGAGAGAAGGTTATTATTACATTGCTGTTGATAGTATCAACAAAGGAAAGGAGGAAACATTTCTCCATAATCTTGCTAAAAAGGTGAGAGAGTGCAATTGGGTCTAAAGTTAGAGAAGTCAATAGAGTACCGCCTTTGTGTAGAGGCAGTTCCTTGTCCTCCTGGATTTCCTGTTTTATAGATATATATTGGGTATGCAATTCTTTGGCTGCCTTTGCAGAAAGATGGAAGGGAGTTTTATCAGCAGAGGGTACAAGGTTTTAGTTTGGAGATAAGTCTGTAGATGAAAGAGGAAGAAGAGTCTACTAGATTATTTGAGGGTAGAAGTTATTAGTGTTCAGTTGACCAGCAAGAGATTGAATGATTGAGACCCAGAATGTTTTGTTTTGTTAAAATGGGTTGCTTGTAGTTCACAGTAGAACTTTCTTTGTCATTTATAATAGCTTTTTGGTAAAGGTTTAGTTGGAAAAAAAAAAAGGGGAAGAGATTAATTCTAAGGCATTCCATTTGGCCCAAACTTTGTTTTTAGAGAGGATTAGTTTCCTGGTTTCATTTGAGAGCCATGGGCAGAATTTGACTTCATTCTGATGGTTCGCTCAGGGGCATGTTTATTCAAAAAGAGAGAAATGTTGAATTAAAGAATATTACTGCTTCATTCAGTGGAAGTATTTTAAGCTCTGAGTTCATTTTGAAATAGGTCAGCTTTAAAATGTTTGGTAGAATAATGTTTCTTATATTAGGGAGGTGTAGATAGTCAGTCTGTGATGTAGGTTAAGTAATGATCACTGAGATCATCAGGCATAGTTCCTACTTTATATGTGATGTTAACTTTGTTTATGAGTATCCAGTCTAAAGTAACCTCCTCATTATCCTGTCCATATCCACCTTGGACAAGCTTCTCGAGGACCTGGAAGAAGCTGATTAAGAGGGCCAGGAGTGCTTGGACTTAGAAGACAGAGCTGGTAACATCATCAAGGCCCTTGGATCCGAAGCAGTAGGGTCCGAGGTTAGAGACGACAATTGCGTTGGAGAGATAGTGATGATCTCCCCCAGATCAGAGGCAGCTTTAGGATCTGAGAGGGGAGCAGACTTAGGCGGATGCAAGGAGGACTCTGCCAATTTCCTTGGCTTATTGGAATCAGGAGCATCCTTCAGGGAAGCAGGGAGGGACCTCTTTTTGGCCTCCTTAAGAGAAGTCAAGGGGGTAGAAACCTGGGAAAGGGTCTCAGCCTCAGCTGAGGAAGGAATAAGCCTCCTTAAAATAAGTTTGTTCCATCTGTCGGCCAAAGCCCGAGGGTTGAAGGCCGAACAGACGGAACGGTCAGCATTAAGATGGTCGGCTCCCAGGAAATACATGCTCTCCCTGTGGGCATCCTGACTGGGGATCTCATGCCCAGAAAAAGTGCAGCGTTTAAAGCCAGAAACCAGTTTGTCAACCATTGAGAAAAACCCGCCAAAAATAAAGGATGACCTAAAAGCCCGGAAAGGAAAATTAACTGCAACTTCAACCATTACTCGAACTTAAGCTGTAACTGCCACTACACTAAAGAAAGTTAGAACTCTAACTATAAAGCTATTTAGATAAATAAACCAAGCAAAGCTTCTTTTTTTCCTCTCTTTTTGGAAGGATTATTAAAGATAAAAAAACATGCACACACAAACTCACACACACTAGAAGAGAGGGAGGAAAGTAACTGCCAAAGGCACTTACAAAACCCCAAGAAAACTGTCAAAAGCTTGAGAGGATGGAATCCGTGTCTGAGTTCTCTGAGCGTCAAATGAGATCTGAGGCAGTTGGGTGGATGCGGGGCATCGTGGGTATGAGGGAGGAGCTTGAAAGTTGGATTCAAGTCTGTGGAAAGTGGCCAAGCCGGATCCTGGGTCAGATCCGAGACGTTATCATGAGGATGAATGAAGGAGACAGCATCAGATACCAAATTAACAACAATGGGGGCACAAGCAACATCTAAAACCTGCTTAAAATATTCATGTTCAGCGAGAGAAAATATTTTTTCAAACACAATTTTAATAATACACAAACAGTGTTAATAGATCTTGTAGGCATATTAAAATGATCTGAAACAAAATTCTTAAACCATCCTTATCCCAAATCATGTGGAACAACAATATAGAGGTTTTTAATGCTCCCAGTTACGAGAATGTTACATTAATTAAAAACAACCACTCTGATTCTGTCCAAAAAGTCCTAGGAATCCTTTAGAAAAGTTTGTAATTACCCAATATAGGTTTAATTTTCTGATCCATGAAGATGGCCAAAGGTTCTTTTTGGATCCATCAGCTGATATTACAGGTCTCATAGGGGGTTGGATAGGTTTTTATGAATTTTAGTTATGCTAAGCATGGTTGGTATACAGGGTTTATTAGTAATAATTAAAAATCCATAATTGCTTGCGCAAATGTTACCATCATTTAATAATTCTCTAAGAATCAAATGAATACAGGAATAAGATTTATGAACTTCATTTAAACTTACCATCTGGTAGACACTAAAATGTTTAGTGTGATGCAAATAAAACCTCAACTGGTGATGAACATCCAGCAAATGGAATGTATATTCTCCTTTGTTTGAAAAATTAGGAAGTAACACTGGCAAGTTAATGGCCTGTTTCAGCGCAGTTTCTGAAGGCACTGTGGGAAGAAAATTAGAATGGTTTTGAACAGAAACCCCATCCTTATGGAAAATCAGATTGGGTGGCTTACACAACAAGGTGTGCAGCTCTGAAATACTCCTAGATGAGATTAATTGCCACTGGGAAAACATTCCTCCAGGACAGAAATTTGAGATTCACTGATGCTGCCATTTCAGTCAGGACCTGAGGCAAAAGAGTAATGTTCCACTGAGAGACTGGGCATCTTAATGGTAGTCTAAGAAAAGTCTCTTGTAAAAACGCCTTAGATAATGTCAAGGAAGCAACAGACATCCAGTTTTCCCCTGACATGAAAATTAGAAATGGCTGCCAGCCAGACCTTAATTGTAGAAAACCTTGCAACCTCCTGTCTGATAGGAAAATTCAAAATTGAAGGAAGATGAGCTGAGAAATGATCTAGCCTTTGGAGAAGGCCAAAATTGTAAACTGTTTCTACTTATTTCTATAGTTGGCTGATTTCTGGGAAGAGGACAGGTTATAAAGCACAGAGTAAGAAAGCCTGTCATGTCTGGCCATCATTAGAATTGGAGAAACCAAGTGGTCAGGTGCAGACCTTTGACATCTGGATGAGGCTGGCCAGATGGGTGAGAAAAATGGTCCAGAAGAGGTCCCACCACCAAGGAATGGTGTTTCAGAGGAATGCAAAGGAAGTAGAATCATATCTGATGAGGCCAAAAGGGGGAGATGCGGATCACTCTCACCTTGTTCCAGATCACTTTCTGAAGGAACGTTGTTATGAGGGGGAAAAAAGAAGAAAGTTGTATAGGAAACTTAGCAGCCATGTGTGAGTCAGAGCATATCTCAGTGATTCTCCCTCCTGGCATCTCTCAGTGATTTTTTCACTCCTGGGGAATGAGGGCAAAGTAGCTGCTGCATTTGATGTTGGGAGGAGTCATGAAAAAAAAATCTTTTTTTTCCAATAAACATCTTTATTAAATTATCACTTATGACATAGGCAATCTTACATTTATATAAATGAAAAACAAACACTGACACTGCTTTAGTTGCAAACATTATACATCACATACACCATTAAATAACTATCATTATACATAACTTATAATCTATCCAGTTACTGTCAGTTAAGGAAAATATGGCTCATTCAAATCCTGCCTCTTAAACGTCATTCCTTTTCTGCATATATTGTTCCCACAATTCCCATTTTTCCCATGCAGTTTGCTCCTTCCCTTTTGTAAAGATCCCAATTCCAGTTGTTTTATCTCTGTTACTATATTCACTACTTCTAGTAAAGTTGGTCTAGACACTGATTTCCATTTTCTAATTGTTTTTTTGGCAGCCACCATAATTAGACTCAGCAAGGCTTTCTATGTTCAGGCAATTCTGATTCTGTATCATAGCTCAAAAAAATCATCTCCCCAGTCAATCCAATCCCCTCACCCAGCATCTCTGACAGAGTGGTCTGCAGGGAATCCCTAAAGTCCGCCAGCTCACTGCACTCCCAAAAAATATATTCTCAGCCGCCTATTTCATGCTTGTCACACCTCCAACATTTGCTAGCCACCTGAGGAAAATTTCTTTGGAGTCTACTTGGAGTATAAAAATACCGATGTAAACACTTCCAGGCCAAGATGATTTTGTTGCATATTTGGGAGATATACATATATCTTCCCATTGTCTCTCTGTAAATTGTTTATCCAATCTCTCTTCCCAACCCTGTCTAAGCTCCTCTGACTGATTCTTATAATCATGCAATATTCTATATGGTGCACTAATTACTCTTTTTCTAATGGCAACTTCATTTCTAGATTCTATTAAAAACTCTACCAGTGCTGGTCTTTCATTTAGGACCCCCTATTTATTTCTCTTTGCCTATACTCTGAAATCAATCCTTGATAGTGAAGGCAATCTCTAACCTGCAGTCCAAATAAATTCTTGGCCTCTTCCCATTCTATTATCTTTTCTTCCTTTGCCAGTTTTCTCCAATAAATTCTAGCCCCCTCTTGCCTATTGTCTGTATCCCTTATTGCAGTCATCCCTGTCAGCAGAATCTCTTTTCTCCATTCCTGTGCTGGTTTAGTTCTTAAAACGCTCCCTGCTATTTTATAAATATAATACTCTGTATGATTTTGGTTGTTCTCCTTCAGAGTCTGCATCCACAAACCCAGTCTCCCCTTATTTCTTGAGCTTCTCCCCTGTATCATCATCCATTCCTTTCCACTTTGAATTATAGTTTTCTGCTAGTGCAATGTATAAGAGCCATAACTGTGTTGGTCTACATTACCCCCTCAAATTGGGTAACCCTAGCGGGCTTTGTTCTACTGGAAAATTCAGCTTATCCCACTTGACTTTTTCTGATCTCTCTTCCCAGACAAAATCCTTCAACTCTTTTTTTAATTGCTATCCGCAGCTTCTCCTCTACTTGATAAAAATATACCTGACCTGTGTATAAGACTAAAGGGAATAAAAACATTTTAATTTCTTGTATCTCAGTATCCATATAACAAAGCTTCTAGTTTCTGAATTTTTGTATTATCTTCTGTTTAGTCTCTTCCCACATATCCTTAGCTGCCACAACAGAGTCACTTCTAACCCATACCCCTAAATACTTCATTTCATTATGTCCCCATAAATATGGACATTGTTGGACCAATTAATGTGTGGGTACATAATTTACCACTACTGATTTTATTTTGGCTTCATTAATTTTGTATTCTGACAGAAACTGTCTTAAAATACACCACAGCACTGTAATGTCCCTTTCTGGTTTTGTCATGTATAAAATATCATCTGCAAACAGAGCCAGCTTTTCCTGACTACAACACCAAATATATAATTGAATTTCTGAGTGCCTTATTTTCTTTGCCAATGGTTCTAAATATAATATAAACAACAAAGGGGAAAGCAGCCAACCCTGCCTGGTTCCTCTACTCAAGCAGAAGTTATCAGACAGGACCCCGCCCACTTCAATTTTTGCCTCCGATCCCTCATATATACTTTTAATCAACCTTATAATTATATCAGGGAAAGCAAATGCTTCCATTGCTCTGCGCATGAAGTCCCAGTCTACTCTGTCAAAAATGCTCTCTCTGCATCAAGACCACTAATAACTGTGGTATTTTCTTACATTCTGCTTCCCTATGGATTATCAATGTTCTGTTAATAACATCAAACTGATCCATACCTATCAATTTTGGTATCAATTTTGCCATTCTTTTAGACATTTTATAATCATGGTTTAGTTGCCATTCTTTTAGACATTATAGACATTTTATAATCATGGTTTAGTATTGAAATGGGCCTGTATGAAGCTGGATCTGATGGATATTTTACCCTCTTTAGGTATTACCATTACCACCGCTTTCCTCCAGGATGCTGGTACTTCTCCTCTTAAAATACTGTTAACTGTTAAAGAAAACCTTCCAGAACTTTATCAGTGTTTTACCTCCTAGCTTGGTGACAGCCCTTTCCACTTTGTTGCCTGAGTCAGTGTGCTAAATGTTTATGTGCTCTAGAATTATCAAAAACAGTTGCTTAACAGCAATCTTTCTAAACTTGAGCATATTATCGAGATAATCCCTTATTTCTGTTTAGCATTCTGCAGTTGCTCCTTTACCTTGTTCTGAGAGATTACTCCTATTTTGCAATACTTTAACACTCGTCAGTCCCTTTATATAATACTTGCTACTTCTTAACCATATCTCCTTTTCCTTTATTTCCACCCTAGTTTTAAACTCCACTTTAATTTTATCCCACTCCCTAGCTATATTTTCAGAAGAAATTTATATCTTCTGTAGTAGCTCCTGAACTAATTCCAAAACCTATTCCTTACATTCCTCTCTTTTCAACCAATAGGTGGGAAAGCATCAGTGTCTCACTCTTCTTTCATTACTTTGCATTCTTATTTTAGTTATTATTGGTGCACAATCTGAAATAGTTATTGTGCGCATTTCAAGACCTTCAATTAAATGCACATGTTCCTGTAAGATATAAATACTATCTAGCCTAGCCCAGTTTTGTATCTTGGAGAAAATGTAAATTCACTCCAAACTCCTAGTACTAAATTCACATCTTCCATACCAAACATTTTCATAAATTTCTTGAAATATCTATCCTCCTTTGTCATATTTTCCCTAATAGGCCCCTCAAACACAACTTCACTGTTGCAAACCAAATTCCAGTCTCCGCTTATAAGTAATATTCCTTGCTGATTATTTAATTTTCTTAAGCTCCATTATAGCAGTTTTAGATGGAATGCAAATGCATAACAGTGTAATCCCCCTCTCTTGCCAGCAGCCCCTTAGTACTATATATCTTCCATTATTATCTTTTTTTCCTCTTCTATCACTGTTGGAGCTCCTTTTACAATTAATATAAGTACTACTTTCCTTTGCCCCAGATATTCTGCTGAATAACTATCCTGAAAGCCTTTCTTTATCAAATTCACATGTTCAATTCTTAACAGGTGTGTCTCCTGTAGCATAGCTATCTGCACTCTACATTCTTTAACACAGTTCACTACTCTTTCTTTTTTATATGTGTAAGACCATTGAGATTGAAAAATATTACAAAAAACATCATTTTCTTGTATAGTTATTACCACCTTTTATGCATAACTGCTTTTTTGTTAAATGTCTAGTTCCAACTTTGATGTTACATGCATGTACTGTTTGCCAGATTGGTCTTTTATACAGCTGTTTCTTGTCATATCCATTTGAGCCTATGGCCCATCTTATATGACCTTTTGTTTTTTGAAAGCCCTCAAACATACAGCCCCCTCCCCCCCAAAAAAACATAAAACCTGTTAACTTAACAACACACAAAACTAAGTACATCTTCAAATATTGAAGTTTTTGCATCCTAATAAGAACAAAAGTTCTAAGTTGATAGCCACATAGGCTAGAGATAACCAAAAAGAAAGGTTATTTATTTATTTGTCATTAACCAAATTTGTCCAATTGAGCTAAAGGCCCATTTTCAGTGGAGACCTGAGGAGAAAAGCTCCAAAAATAACACACACGCACGCACAGACACACACACACACACACACACACACACACACACACACACACACACACACAAACATAAAATTTGCAATACATCAGAAAAAAATGACAAAAAAGCCACAATTACATCAGAAATGCAAGACCATACAAGGTTAGTCATGCTAAGACGCATGTTGCAGCCTGTGCTATTACTAAGTGCTATTTAATTTTTGTCTATATAGCTCTCTCAGCTAAGAAAACACGTCGGCTTTCAGTAAAGACTTTCTTCAAGCCATTTCTTTTTATCAAATTGTCTTCTAGTGACATACAAACCAGATGCAAAACTGCTAAGAATACATTGCTTACCAGAAAACATCCTTAGAATATTCAATATTCTTTTTCATTTACATGTTTTGTAATAAACTTGTTACTGGATAGCACCCTAGGGTCTTAACCCAGTAGTTTCCCAATTTAAGCATGGGCAAAAGCACACTGATTTTTCTTTTGTCATACTCTCTTAACCAGATATTACCTCTCCCCCTTCCTCTTCCACTTTTTTACATTGCAGCGCCTACACTTCTTAAAATTGAACAAAGAAAAAGACAGAAGGGAGCAAAAGAAAAAAAAAAACAAAACAAAAACAAAAGCACCTATTTATATTAGTATATCCAATGCATTTAAAAAAACTGAAAAATCTTTACTTCAAGTCAAATTTGTTTTGTCTTATCTTTAAAGCTCTCCCAGCTGGGAAAACCCCTGCTTTCAGAGAATATTATGTCCTAGCCAATTTCTCTTTTCTTCTTTTTTCTTTTCCCTCAGCCAATCCCCCTCCACCAGACTGTCTCCATGGAAACATGAAGACCAACTGCAGAATTGCTACTAAGTATACATGCATTTGCTAGAAAAAAGCCTCACAATATTCAATATTCTTTTTCATTTACTTGCTCTCTCTTAAAACAAATCAATCTAAGGTCCTTAATCCAGTCATCTTCCCATGCAAGAATGAGAAAAAGCACATTAATGTCAACTATGTCATGCCTTTTTAACTTTTTTTTACATTGCACTGCCTATATATCTCAAAACTGTACAAGAAGAAAGAGAGAAGAGGGGAGAAAAAACAGCACATGTTTACAATCCCCATTACACTTAAAAATAGCATGCAAAGAAAACCATACACCACAAATACAGTACTATTAAGAAAAGAAAAATGTTTTCTTTACTTACAGTTAACTTTCTTCTCTCTCTTCCCTCCCCAAAGCATTTTTCCAAACATTAATGACATGAAGTAGGGCATATACTTTAGAGTCCCCACAAGTCCAACAAATTTTGAAAAAGTCCAATATTTCCAGATTTTCTTGTTCTGTCATCTTTCACAATTATAATTATAGCATTGCAATCCCACATTAAGTTACTGTTTTATTACTATTTTTCTTCATTGCCCAAATCCACTCTCTTCTTCATTTCCAATGTACTCTCGGTTCTTCTAGTCAACACTTGTGCTCCCTTCCTTCCCTAATATTTTCTGTTGAAATACTGGAAAAGGTTTCACAGGTAAAGACTCTCTGTGGTCTTTATTACCAGATGAAGAATAAGAATCTTCTTCTGTTTCACAGCTCACTTTTTGTTGGACAAAGTTTTGTATTTCCCTCTTAGCTTGCACTTCATCAAAAAATTATTTTGTCCCTCCAGGGAAGAATATCTTAAAGACAGCTGGATACAGCAGTTTGAATCTCACACCTGCGTCCCGACATTCATTGAAAAGTGAAATTAATTTACTTCCCTTCTGCCTGGTGTACAATGAGTAAACATTCTCCACTAACACTCTGCTGTATCTCACCTTTAGTATTTTGTCCTTCTGCCAAGTTTTGTCAGAATCAACTCCTTCTGCTGGTAGGATTGCATCTTTACTATTAACGGTCTAAGTTGCTTTCTTATAGCTAGGTTTGGAGTGTACACACAATGTGCCCTTTCAACTAACAACTCCTGCTGTGAAATACCAGGCCAGTTGCTTATTTGTACTTTCATAAAATTAATGCAGTCTGTTCCTTCCAACTTCTCTGGTATAGCTGAAGATCTCAGGTTTTCTTTGTCAGATATAAGACAACTGCATATAGACGTGCTTAACATAAAACAAAACACTGATGGAATATATCAACAAAAACAACAAAAGGATGCAAAAACTGGAAGAAGCTCTGTCTTATATCTTCTTATAGGTTATTGGAAGTCATTTCTGAAAGTGGCATTGCTTTTTCCTTAACTGCTGCAGAACCACCAGTCAGTGTTTCTTCCTCACTTTTTGTAGCTGATTTTTTCCAGGGTTTCTGTATTTCTTTATTCCTGGCATACAGGCAGTGCACTCACTAGCCAGTTACTGAAATGTACCCATAAATACAAGTCTAATTGCCTTCTCTGTTGAGTCTCTGTTTTCACATTGAGAGAGCTAGAAACAAGCTGTTACTCAATGTGCAGCCATCTTTGATGTCCCAAGTCATGAAAAAACCTTAGCACATCTGCATCCAGTGGTTGAAGATCCTGGTAGCCACCAACTGATTGATAGACCACTAATGAGGCAGAAGAAAGGACCTGCTCAGTTTATTCACTAATGCATTGAATCTTCCTGGGATATACACTGCCACAAGAAAGAATTGAGAAGATGTTTCCAATTGCCACAATCTCAAAGCATGTTGACACAACAGACATGAATGGATTCCCCTTTACTTGTTGATGTACCATAATACTGACATACTGTCCATCTGGACAGAAATCAGATCCCTGGAAAGGGAGTTGTGGAAGGCCTGCAAAGCTAGGAGGACTGCTCTCTTCTCCAGCAAACTGATGTGATGTCTGGCCTCTCAAGATGTTCACTTGCCTTGAACTGTCTCTTCCCTTTGAAAAGCCCACCAGTCCAGTAGGGAAGCATCCATGTTCATTGTGGCAATGTGGGAGGGGGAGATGAAGGGACAACCTAGAACAACCACTGGGTAAAGTCAACCACCATTGAATGCAATTTCTGCATATCTTCATTAGACTTATCGGAAATTTTATGGGTTGATAGAGCACAGACCACTGGACTGAGAGTCCACTGCAACACCTTCATGTGGAATCTGGCATGAGGGACCAGAGTTACCTGAAGCTGCCACTGACTCCAGCAAACAAGGAATCAATCTTGCCAGGGGCTTTGAATAGGACAGAACTTCAGAAGCCTGCTGAGGAAGGAAGAGGACTCTAGAATGTGAGTTTGGCAATTTGAGTAGTAGTATCTAGGTAGAGCATCCTATGAACTCTATCACCTAGACTAGGTTCAACTCTGATTTCTCCAAGCTGATCATGATGCCTAGTTGAGGACATAGCTGGAGCAAGGAGTCCCTGGCCCAAACAAGTAGATCCCAAGTGGAAATGATTATAATCCAGTCGTAAAAGTATGAGAACATCTATAGCCCTGAGAAACACTGCAACCACTGGCATGCTCATGATGAACATCCAGGGAGCTGTGGTGAGACCAAAGGGCAATGCTCCGACCTGAAAGTGACTGGCTCCCAAATGAAAGTAGAGGAACCTCCTGGACTGCCTCTCTTTTCTTTATGTGCTGAAAGGCATTCTGCAGCTCCATCAAGCACATCTAGTTGTCCTGCCTCAACAGAGGCAAAATGGACTGAACAGTGACCAGCTGAATTTCATTTGTTTTAGAAACTCATTTAGATGACTGAGGTCCAAAATGGTCCTGAGATTCTCATTTTTATTTGGAACCAAAAACAATAGTGAATGGACTCTGACCGATTAGCTTTTCTAGCAGCTTTGAGATTTCTAAGGCTGTTGCCTTCCTTTGACTGTGTAAGATGTCAGGAAGTTTTCTTTTCTTGTTTAGGCATTGGTAAACAAAGGGGATAACATAGCCTCTGGTTATGATTCTCTGCACCCAATAATCTTTTCTGATTTATAACCAGGCATGAGGGTGCCGCCCAACTGCATCTAGAGTGCTACTGGTTTCAGGAGTGCTAGAAGGGTTTGTTAGTAAAGGCAGCTTGAATCTCCTGATTCTGCAGACTGCCTCTGCAACAGGGGCAAACATCTGTTAAAGTTGTTCCCCCCCTCTGCCTTGGGGGGGTGGGCTGTCTCCCAAACAGTCATAAGCAAGACCCTGGGACTTGCAGAACCGCAATCTCTTTTCAACATTTTGGTTCTGGGAAAAAATCCTTTGGGGAGATGAAAAAAATGGATGACTACTGCAGACAATGTTTTGCCCTCCTGTTCACTTCTGATGGGTCTTTCTTTGACTTTAGTACAAAGAGAGTGAGCAACTGAATGGGGCATTCCAAAAAGATGTCTTAAAGTTCCCCACAAAAATGCAGAGACACATCTATGAATACAGCAATGCTGGTGCCTACAAGTGCTAACAGTTGCATTTGATAACAGGTGCATGGATATGTTGGATATGGACTGTGTAAACTGCAAATCTATTGTCTCCTAGATGCCTGATGGTAAGGCACCCAACAGGGACGTGGAAAGTTCATTGGTTAAGTCTCTCTGTAGAATCTTGTTAGGTGAGTTAAATAATTCAGCACACATGAAACAAACATCACTGAAGCCCAAGTCCATTTCCAAATCAACCCAAAGCCCTAGACTCCCTGTTGGAGGGATGGACAGTTGAATTTTCCTTTGACAGCTTCTCCTTTGTGGATGCCAGAATCTCAATGGCATCTAGCACTGGACCCTTGCTCAAGTGAAGCCTATCTCTAGGGATAAGCAGAATCTTATCAGGCTTATGCGTTATCAGCTCCATCATGTCCGGTTCCTTCTTTGCCCACTGTGAGAACTTATTAGCAGGACGGACCACTCAGGAAGTAGATGGGCCAGCCCTCGAGGAATACTGACTCCAGCTGGAATGGTGCAGTGGTGGAATAACTTCTTGTTGTCTCATTAATTCTAGGACATCCTCAAAGGTGACATCTTCTAAGGGGGAACTTGGGGAATCCTCCCCTTCCTTGAAGTCAGCATCTTCAATGAGGGACTCTTGAGGGGAGTCCAGATGCCTCATTTTACAAGCCCACTTCCTATGCTCCTCTCTGGAGGGGGAGGACTCCAAGGCTTGGAAGTGGAAGGGGAACTCACTTGGTGAGTGTCCTTGAAACTTAAGGCAGATGACTGGCCCTGTCAAGCAGGATGATGTGAAAAAGGGATAAAAGAAGCCAGAAGGGATCAGGATGGAGCAGTGTGTAAGAGAGATCTCCCCAGATCTAGACAGAGCCCTTTCAAAGGCCATAAAGCCACAGTCAAAACGTACCCTAAGGAGGGTCCCCTTGGATCCAAAGATCCCAAGAGGGAAACCTCTTGAGATCTGAACCGACAAGTCTCTGAGGCAGACACCAAAGCCGAGCTGTTCAGAGATAAAGTGTCCAGGGAAAGGGACTGATCAGACAATTGTGGAGTAGACCCCAACCCCCCCCCCCATGCATTGACCCAGGCCTCTCAGGTCAGAGACCTCTCGAGATTCAATGCCATCAGAGTCAAGCATGTAAAGGACACAGTCAATGTCAAAGCCAAGCAGGCCATCAAATAAGATATGGACATACTGCAGGAAACACTTGGCTCCCTAACTACCAGATTCAAAGGGCTGGCAAGAGACGTTGAAAACAAAAGGGGGATGGCGTGGCCTGGCCCTGTACCCCTAGAGATGATATGCAGGGAGGACCTCCATCTGAATATATGTCTGAAAAAACTATCACCACCCTGTCAACGTCAGCTTCAGACAGACCCCTCAACGTCAGCTTCAGACAGACCCCTCAAAGACCAAATGGACCTGAAAGGCAATGCCACCAGAAGGGGTCAGGAGGATCAATGCAATGACCTCGCCTGCAAAATTAGAGAATGGAGCTGGGGACTGGCTGGCAACAGACAGAACCTTGGAGGAGGAGGATGAGACACCATATCTGAATCAGCTCAGATACTGTGATCACATCCAACAACCTCGGAAACTTAGAATCTAGAGCAGAGAGTTCCAAAGGCTGAGAAGATCTTTTTCAAAACTTTTATCTTTATCCTTGCCTTTATCTTTCTCCTTAAACAACTTAGATATATTCCCCCAATTCCTCCATTTTTAATAAAAGGAGAGACAGAAGCAGAAAGGGCTGATTTTCCCACGGTGGTAGACAGAAGACCCTTTATTACTAACTTATTATGTCTATCAGCTAGGGCTCTTGTTCCAAAAGAAGCACAGGAGGAAAAATCCACATCAAGATGAGCCCTTGTCAAACAAACATACTGGGGTAGGGATACTCAAAATTAACCTTAGCACAGTAAGACAACACACAAAATATCCCAGTGGAAAGAGCAGGAAGGCAATAACTACCAACAAAAGTACACAAAGTACAGAACAAACACCCCAGTGGTTGCTGACAATCTAAATGCTACTAAAAACCTTACTATAGCTATATATACTTCAACAGAGTGAAGGATGGCAGGAAAAAAAAACAAAATATATCCATGACACACACAAGAAAAGATCAAGCTAACTAACATAACAGGAATACGAAAACAAGAAAAAATAGTATTACCATTACTAAAACCACCAAAAAGGGGAGGAAAGAAGAACTTATCTCGAAATTCTCAATGACAGAGATGAGCCCAGAGATCATGTCCAAGTGTAACGAGTAGCAATGAGGTCTGAGGTACTGTAAGTAAGGAAGGGAATTATGGGTAGAAGGGTAGTGTCTGAGTCCTGGATCCAAGAGTTGAAAAGTTGCTCATGTCATATCTGACATACTTACTGGTGGAGGTGGAAAGAAAAGTCTACATCAGATCTAAAGGCAAATCCTCAGGGCATGGAGGCTGAAAATCCTGAGACTTGGATGAAGAAATTACCTTTATTATTAAGATAACAGTATCCCTAAAGAAGTACCAGAGGAAGTGATATTGACTACAGCAGCAGCAGTGTGAACCATGGCTTTCTAGGCCAAGTTATAGCAGCATGAATTAAATTCAAGTCTCTTCTCACTTTCATGAATACATTTTGGATCAGACAGAACAGTGTCTATTGGAAAGACATAAAACCAAAATCAGAGACCACAAACAGGAAAGCATCATCTTCCAGGCTTATAGATGCGGGTGACAGAAGTAAAATTTTGGACTTTGACCAATGACTGTAGCTAACAGATAATTCTAGGGGACTTTTTAAAGCCAGAAAGCAGGACAGAAATAATGACAGATGTTATATGCAGAAAAGCTGTGTGAATACGGAAATCTTATCATCTTTGTGATTAGCCATAGGTAGTCAGTTTACCAGCTAGATCAGTTTATGGGTGTGCTGCTGCTAAAGTGCACCATGGACACTAAACACAGCCTTACTATAAAGGCAAGAAGGCTATCTGCTGTTGCTAGGGACTAGTATAAAGAATTACACTACCAAAAACAGCTTTTGGGGAAAGGTAAACAGGGCCTGACAGCTCTAAAGCAACATATGAAAGTAAACAGGAAAAGTATACCTACCAGAAACTGTACTCTCAAGTCCACTGTGAACAATGCCTCTAATTCTAGTAATCTGGAAGAAAAGTAGTACTAAATGATGAATTGTAGGTAAATCTAATATTACAATAAAATCCCAAACACACATAAAAGCTTCTATAACTGGAATAAAGTAATTGCATACATATCGCCGTCATACCTACATCATGTACTAGACCATAGGGAGTGCAGAGACGAAGACCATTCTGCAGCAATGATTCTGTTATTCGCACATCTGCTATTATGGTGAAAAAACTCACAAAAGGCTTTCTAGCACAGTTTTGAATAATAAAATTACATGTCATGTAAGAGAGAAAAATGGGTATTTTAAAGAAGCCGTTTTCCCCTACAGCAGCTACAACACCCTACCCAAGACAGGATCAGTGTGGCATACAAAAGTACATCTCATATCCATTTTTTCACAATTAGACAGGAGCTTAGGAGGTGGAAAATAAGCCAACATTGAGATAGTCTGAATCCTGCAACACAAAAGCACTTGGTCCCGAGAGGCAGTCAACACTGACATTTTGAGATTGGAGGTAAGTCTCACACTGAGCAAGAGAAGCATAGTGAAGTAAAATTTCTGAAGCAGAAGCTGCTGAGAGAGAGCTTGAATAAGAAGGTCAACAAGATAAGAGAATAGTTTAATTCCCTGAGGTCTGCAAAAAATGACTACAGATGCCAGACATTTGGTAAATTGCCCTCAAGCTACAGAAAGACCAAAAGGTAAAGCAGAGAACTGATAATGAAAGGAAAAAACATAAACGCAAAAATTTCATGAACAGAGGGTGAATATGAATATGTAAGTTTCTTTCAAATCCAGGGAGACCAGAAAAGCCTGAGGAAGAAAATGATGGAATAGGGTTTGAACAGACAATATCCTGAAAGAAGGGACCTTGAAAATGTGTTGAGATAGGATAAGTCTAGAATGGGCCTCCTTCCTCTGATCCAGAAACATTCTGGAATAAAAACTTGTTTCTTGTTGAGACAAGTGAACAGGTTGTATGCTCTGTTCCACCAAATCCAACAGAACCAGTGGAAAATGAGAATGCTGGCAAGGAGGAGGCTAAGGCAGGCTAGAAAATGGAAGAAGGGACTTTCAAATTCTAAAATAACAGTGTTGAATAATGGAGAGAACCCAAGTGTCTGTGGTTATCTGTTGCTAAACAGGAAAGGGAAGGGTAAGCCTTAGGTACAGAGGAGTCTGGCTGAGGTGGACCCCAAGCTGGATGTTAGAGACAGATTTATATGGAAAATAAGGTTTATGGCCTCTAGAATTCTGAGTGGGTTTATCTAGGAAAAGCCACATAGAAACATTCTTACTTCTATTACTTTTTCTAGGCTGCCTATGGACATAAAGAAGATTTTGAAAGATAGTTCCTGTGGAACTACGGTACTGGAGAAACAAAAATTTGTTTGAGGTTCAGCATAATCTTGCCCTTATCCTGCAGTGTGTTTTAAACAAGTCTGCAGCAACAGTGCCAAAATGATTCTAGTTGTCCAAGGGAAAATCCAAAAGTTTGGCCTTAATGTCCTCAGGTAAAGCCTGCAAGTGCAACCAGGAATATCCCATTTTAACAGAACCAGATGCAGCTGCCCTAGAACAGGCATCAGCAGCATCTTAGCTGCATTTAATGGAATGGCAAGCTACCTGAAAGGTAGAACTCAGAAGAAAGAGAACAGAAGTCTTACTGTCCAATTTAGGCAAGTCAGTCAAAACCACGACAAGTTGGGAAAGAAGAGCCAAGACATATCTAGACAAGAGCTGTTTAATGCCCTCATGGCTTTGATACCCATCCCCCAGAGTAGCACAAGTATACACTTTGTTCCCTTATCTTTCCATCGCATTTCTTTGTCAGAAGGCAGAAGCTTGGAAAAGGAAAGCAGTCTGGATAGCTTATCTGTGGACATGTAAACCATAGCAGGATCAGATGAAGGACTTTTATACAAGAATTTACGATCCTCAGGCACTTCATAAAATCTGTCTGGCTTCTTAGGTACAGTGAGAATCAAGAGCCTGAGAAGCTGTTATAAATGTATCCGATAGGGCAGCCAAAACAGGAGGGACTGCAGAAGATCTGGGCAACTCCATTTGCAAGAGTTCATAACACGTCTTTTGAACTTCTGAGACTTGGGAACATTCCCACGTAAACTGTTCCATCATGCAGACTACTGTATCTCCAAAGGATAATTCCTCAAAAGGAGAGTAAGGAGACAAAAGAATCTTCTTCATCTGACCGCAAGGCCTACAAAGAGTTCATTTGTGATGAATACACTAAGAATTCTTCACCTGAATCCAACTCCTCATCAAAAGAATCAGAATCCTTAGGTCTCTTAGATGGGGTGGATGACCAGGGAGCAGCAGCAGAAGCACATGCAGACAATCTCTGGGAGAAGTGTATCACAGCCATGAGGACATTAAACAGCCCTTGAATGAAGTCCTGCCACTGTTTGGTGAGGATACTAGCCACAGAACTCACATGTTTGGTTTTCCTGGTTCTTTTTTAAAGGAACATCTGCCTTGGTAAATCAAAGAGGGTCAGACATCTGCCTGGAATCAGAGGGTACCATGCACCTCTTCCCTAACTTAAATTGGGGGAATCCCCCTAGGCCCTTCAGATATAATCAGCTGTGCCCCCCACCCCACGTCTGTACCAGATACATGCACAGTCTCAGGGAACATGCAAGTAGGCAGTCTTCAAGACGGTACTGGTATCAGCACCGTTCAATCCTCAGGGTTTTCATCAAACCCAAGGGAGATATCCTGTGGAGGCTGGACAGCAGCAGATATAGTATATACTTTTTTTCTTAAGATATGAACAGACTTCAGGGCAGGCAGATTTGACCAGGGTACCCTGGGTCAATAACTTCTGACACTGGTTTTCTGGAGAAATAGAAAGGGAAGACAAATGGCTGCAAAATGTCTTATGGTCAAATGCCTGACAGATAACACACTGACCATGGTCATGCATATTCCTTAAACAAAAAAGACACTACTTGTGTCTATCTTTATGGGAAATCTGTCTTCCACACTCACATTAACCCATCCTGGATGACATGAAAACAAACTAAGAGGAGAAAGAAAAAAAAGAACAAAATCCCAGTGGGGCACTTATCTTTAGAAGGCTTGGTAGATGAACCAGCACAATGAACAGTGTACAGACCGAATACAGAAGTAGCTTTTGGACTGGCAGTAAAGCAGTTCACAGGATTAATGGTCTGTATCATGTGGCCGCGGTTGTATTTCCGCAGTGGTGCAGCGGTAGCGTTGCTGCCTCACAGCAAGAGGTTCTCCCGTTCGATTCTCAGCTGGAGTGCGGGTAGAGCCTGTGTGGAGTCTGCATGTCCTCCCTGCGGTTGGGTGGGAGTTCGAAAGACATGTGTAAATGGGCGTGCCTTCATTGAAGGTTGAATGTCGAGCTGGCACCTCGGCATTCGTGAAAATCTACTACCAATTATTAGCGGACCTGAGTTTCGCTGTGGCAACCCCTAACTGGGAAAAGCCGAAAGACAACAACATTGTGTGGCCGCGGTGGTGCAGTGGTTAGCAATGTCTCCTCACAGCAAGAGGTTCTCTGGTTTGATTCTCAGCTGGAGGGCCTTCTGGGTAGGGTCTGCATGTCCTTCCTGCAGCTGAGTGAGTTTTAAAGACATGCAGGTAGGTGTATGTGTGTGCCTTCTGTGAAGGGTGGGCGCCGGGCTGGCAATTCGATACTATAAAAACACCACTGCCAATCAATCTGCAGACTGATGATCCACTGTGGCGACCTCTAACCGGGAAAAAAATGAAAGACATTGTTTTATGTCACATATGTACCTTATGCCTTTGCATGTAGGACATACGTCTGACATACTATGACAGGAAGTTGTAAACGCTTTGGTATACTAGCCAGATGTTAGGCTATCCCTTAGCAAGATACCTGAAGTTTAAAGAATACTGCAGCAGTGATAAGGGAGGATATCATTGCATATGGAATGATAACATGATTTGGAGTACTAAACAGTGTAATCTTAGATTCCAGCTATTTATTGATGGCCCAAATCATGCCCCACAGGACAGCTTAAGCAATTTTTTCCTGCTTCTAAAATGAACATCAAGCATGTAATGTTTGGAGAATGAATGAGCGATGCCCAAGCAGCAGTCACAAATAATTTGGGCAGGTACATTTCTGAAGAATGCTACAGTGACTCCTGGCTTTGGGGACTGCACCATAACCTCCCCAATCAAAGAATTGCTATATTTCTCAAGACAAAATACAATTAGCTAACCATTTAGAAAGGGTTTGCAACATATGACACTATCAGAAAGCTCATTATGTAACATAAACACTGCAAATCAAATTTGCTAGGCATTAGCATATCAAAGCTGTACACCAAATATACTACAAATCCTTCTAATAATTAACACAGTACAGCTGTGCAAGGATTTTTCATAATATGAGATGCCTGGGTAGGATCATTGCTGCACTAGAATTAATTACTTATCAGAATCAGCCACAGTGTGACATCTGTTCTACCAGCTCAAATCCCAGAGTTCTTCTTATGCAGGGGTACAAGCTGACACCCTCTCCATGCAGAGGCATGTGCATGACAGAGGATGATGACCTGCACCACCTTCTGTTCTTTTTCCAGCTAACAATGCATAGGCCATCTCCCACATATACAACAGCCAACTTTGTACCAAAAATAAGTCTTTGTGATTCCTTACGTGATGTGCTACACTTTAGTGTGGGAGATCGAAAAGGGGTTGTACTATGAGGGAAAGTGGGTGGGAAATTTTACAATGTTTGTACAGAAATTAAAGGTAACTTTGTGGAATACAAACAGGAACAGCAATATGAAGTGAAAAACAGGCTTATGATACATTCAGAGAGCAAGTCAGGGAAGATAATTAGATATCAGTAAGGAGTTAAGAAGGGAGAGTAAGGAAGTACATGGAATTAAAAGATACCTGTTCACATTTAGGGAAGTAGCTTATCCTGGATTTGAGCAAGAACAGAGCCAGATTTTAGAAAGGAAGTCTTTCAGAGTGATTTTGAAAGATGGGAGGGAGGGTACAGACCTGATGGAAACAAATAAGGAGTTCCAGGCCTTAACAACCTTGTACAAGTACAGACAATGCCCTGCAGATTTGCTAGGTTTGTAGACAGACAGGAGTTTTTGGTCACTGGATCGCAATGACTGACTGAGAACATAGTTGTGTTTAATGTTTGCCAGTGCCAGACAGGCAGAAGGATGCTGGATAATTTTACAGGTTGTAAGACGTTGTGTATGTGTTAGTTGATGAGGCACTTCTAACCAATTTAGGCTTTTTAGTGGTATACAGTGATGGGTTCTGAAAGGGGTATTTGCTGCAAATGTAGCAACTTTGTTCTAGCATTGTTCAAGTTTTAATTTTTGGGAAGCCTAGAGTTTGGTTAGGATGACAGCCATAAAGAAATGTGGGAAGGAGATAAGGAGTGGCAAGTGTAGTTTTAGTTGCATCTGTGAGAAAGGTTTTTGCTTTGTAAAGCATCCTTAGTTTTTCTTATGCAATTTTGTATATGCCAGTTTAATGTAAGATTAACATCCACTATCACTACTAATAGTTTTCTAGCAGAAGTGACTTCACTGGTTGCATTATAAAGACAGAGGACTTTAAATTTTGTTTTTCATGAGACAGGGATTTGGGAGAAAAAAGTAGCAGTTGTGTCTTTTTTGAGTTACAAAACCATTTTAGTGGCTGTTAAACTTTCCTGAGTAATTTTTTGGCATGTACCGTTGCCCAGTGTGCAAATGAGAGTGGAATCACCTGTGTATTGTATTAGGGTGACCTGTTGTGTGGAAGTATAGAAGGTGTTGTTGAAAATGTTAAAGAAGAGGAGACCAGTGATAGAGCTTTGTGGTACACAGGTGGTGACTGGGAGGTAAGGCGAGAGAGTGGAGTACCATTTTACTGACTGATACCTATTGGACAGGTAGGTTTTGAAGCACAGAAGGGTGGGCTGTGAGAGACCCAATGAGGACACTTGAAGTAGATGTTTGCTGTGACAAACAATGTCGGAGGCTTCAGACAAGTCTAGAAATAAGGAAGAGACTAGTTAGCCATTATCTCTAGCTTTACTGACAGTATCTAGAAAGGTTAGAAGGGCAGTGCTAGTACTACTTCACAGTTTGACTTTTAATTGAAGAGGTGCAATATATCCATCAGTGTTTACTAGGTTTAAATCTTGATGACTGAGAAGCCTGGAGAGAGGATGCTCAATATACTTGTAAATATATTAGCTGCCCCAATCTAGAAGGACATGTAACATACATCAAGTGTAAATTTAAGGACACCTAGCCAGTCCTTGAGACTGGATGTAAAGTTGGCTAAGGTATTATTTTAGACATGTACGGAAAGTCAACTCCATAGGTAATGGATACAATGGGTTAGACATCTATCATGGCAGTAAGGGTAAATTACATGTTCTAATGGAAATTAAGGTTACTGGTGTAGCTGTAAAAGAAAGTAAAAGCCAGAACTAAAGGGTTTTGGCTGCCTATGTTTGCAGATAACTGCAAGCTAGGAGCTGTCACTGTATTCCCAGATGACTCATCTACCCTGCAGGAAGGTTTATCCAAAATAAACAACTAGATTTGGTAAC